>NC_056559.1:34567399-34622484 GCF_013358625.1 Macadamia integrifolia | reverse complement strand
TCTCTCTCTCTCTCTCTCTCTCTCTCTCTCTCTCCCTTGATCCGATGATCTGATGATCCGATCTGTAGTTATACCAACAAAAAAAAAAACGATCTGTAGTCAACTGTTTAGTGTCGATAAGACTGGAAATCTACCCCCGCCCTCTACGCCTACGGAATGTTTGAAGAAAACTTCCGGGGATTTAGGTAGTTAAAAATTATAATAATTTGAAAGACGCGTTTGGTATATTCCCCTCTCTGCCACAGAATGTTGGGTTCATCGTCCACAGCTTGATAACCCAAGTGACCATTTTACCCTTGGTAGTTCGACGATGCCCTGTTTATTTCAATGAGGAGCAGAAAACTTGTACATGTGTTATTATAAATTATCATAAATATTAGTGTTTGGATAAATTCGGTAAGAAATTTATTAGATGATATCATTTAATGCAATAATTGTCATCTAATAAGGTAACACTTTACTTTTCCCAACCCCGCCTCCTAACTCCTATGACTCCATGGAAAAGTTGTCTTGTGTTTATCTCTATCCATCAAGGCCCATCAGCATCTCTCAACTACAATTTGTTGAAGTTTGATGTCCGCCATCTATAAAAGGAGAAGCCTTTCTTCTTTGGAAGATACCGCGAAAAATACTACTAAGTTTAGAAGTGTTCTGTGTCCTGTAAACATATAGTGAGTGTTTTGAGTTTTAAGTGTGCAATCAAGTGTTGTTTTCTTCCATCTTCTTCTGTAAAATCAGCGTCAGTATGTAAGTATACCACTAAGTTCTATTTTTGTTCTTTGTCTGTATTATGCTTGCAATTAATAAGTTAAAAGAAAAGATTGCTTTGATAGATAGTTTAATTGATCTTTCTTATGCTTATTTAAACTTTTATATTACTTTATTTGCTGAAGATCCATACCACTTCTCTAACCTTCATCGGTCATAAGTTATTGAAATCCGACGGCTTTCTTAAAAGAAAATAAACTTATATGATCTTATAGCTTCCCTCGCATAAACTCTGATCGAAGTGATCCTGACAGTATTTTGTTTTTTATATGATCTTATAGCTTCCCTCGCATAAATTCTGATCGAAGTGATCCTGACAGTATTTTGGTATCAGAGCCAAGTTAGAACAGGTGCTAAAGTCGTAAGGATCATTAAGTTGGTAGTGTTTCACCTTTGTCTGATAGACATACACCCAAGTCGTGTCGACCTACACCTAAGTCGTACTTAGCCGTATTGCCGCAAATAGGCGTTGAAGACGAATTAGTATTAATAGTAGGCGGGATTGACAGTATGATATTGTGACTCGAGACCCTTATTGACTCGAACCTCTATAGCATGGCTTCATACTTTCACTCCAGTTCCCGAATATCTTCCTCTTCTAAAGCTAGCATATCCGGCAGGACTAAAGATTCAGTCCATAATGTTGAAGAAGTGGTTTTTCGCAACCTATAAGTTACCATAAATAATTATATCATCTCTCGAATACCTGAATCTGAGGTATACCATAAAGACACTCTCGCATTTCATAGTGACTATGTCATTAAGACATGCGAAAGCACCCATATTCTTGCTTCTGATCAATAGCAAATTCAACTCTTGACCAGCTCTCAGATCCAGAGGCATAGAGAGCGTGGATTCAAATTTATCCACATCGGCCTAGTTCAGGTGGCCCTCAAACCCTTAACCCTTCCAGGGTTGAACAGTGCAGTATTTGCCGCCATTAGAGATGCAAGAATGAATAATTTTAATGAATCTCTAATGGGTGTTGTTGAAACAAGTCTCTGTGAAGGACCTGTCTATTTTCAAAGTAGACCAAACATTTAATTCTCTCACAGACCCAAACCTTTTAAAAGGTGTTGTTATTACCCTTAAAACTTATGGATACGATATTCTTCCCGGTACTTAGAATATTGCTATTATTTATCGTGTCTATTATAAGGTAATGACTACTTGTGCCCCTAATGCTAAGGTTATAGATCCAAAGGGTCAAACTGTCTTGTGTTTATCTCTATCCATGGAAAAGTTGTCTAGTGTTTATCTCTATCCATGGAAAAGTTGTCTAATGTTTATCTCTATCATCCAATTTCTTTTACTTCTCATAGAATTCCACTCCATTTTCATTTCCTCTATTTTCCATAAAATCGCTCTTCACTGAAAATTATATATTCCATTTCCTTCTCTTTCCTTGTTAACCAACCCACAATATGTATAATCCACCTTCACAAGTTTTCCACCACTTTTTATCCATAAAACAACCTTAGCCTAAGTGATAAGTTTATGTGTGTGAGTTTCAACTCGATCGATCCCCTTCAAAAAACTAGGCATTTTGGGTTGATTCTTATGGATTCGTCATTGATCCTAACAAGACTGACCTAGACTCTTGCTTTTTGAGTTTTTAAACTCTTGTGTGTGTATGTGTATGCGAGTGTTTGGGGGGGGGGGGGTTGGCTTTTGACATTTGGTCAATCCAATTACAAAGAGGTTATTTACAATTCTCAATTGTTCGTGCGTCCAATACCCTAATATTGATTGATAAATTATGGATTAGTGCAAATCTGAACCTCTAAGCCTCTGACTAGCAATTAAAGGGTGCATATTTTTTGTCCAAAAATGGTGAACTGAAAGTCATAACATTCTTTTAAATTTTATTGTCTTATTCTCTTAAGTTATTTAATGTAAGAACAAAAAATAAGTTTTAAAAACAAATTGAAAATGACTTGTCATTATTAAAAATTATATATGTTTTTGTCTCGCGCTCTCACCAAACCCTTACACGAGTTATTTACCAAAAAGAAATAAAAAACATTATATAAGTTGAAGGAAGAAGAACTCAACATGGTTGCGTGGATTTGTAGTTCAGAGGCATCAACAAGGGGTGGATATATGCCTCAACAAGGGATGGATATTTTATATTTCATAGGTTGGGGCCATCATTTTGCCCCCCTATATGTCTAGCAACAGAGGCCATGCAACTAAGTAACATTCCCCACCCATAAGTTTATAACAAAAATTATTATCAATAGACTTGAGTTGGTCCTTATGAAATAGCTTATCCATGAAAACCGTAAAACAAGGGTAAGATTGTGTACACCATCCTTATACCCCCATAGTGGTTGAAGACTCATGCACTAGGTACGTATTTTTTTTTTTTTTAAGATTTAAGTTATGCCTTAAGATTCGATGGGTAATAATCAAACAACTTTTATTTTGGGTATAAATACCTTGGATAATTTGTTGATATGTTTTGAATTTGCTCAAAGTTTCGAAAGACAAACTCATTATGTCGTAGTTATTTTCAAACTTGCTATTGTTAGTAAATATAAGTAAGTGACCAAAAAGTTGTGATTGTTTTAATTTTTCAAGAGAAAATGAGTCTAAAAGGCAATGTGGCACTATATCTAAATACAATGAATACCAAAATGATGTTTCGCCCCTCATGCAAGGTAAAGATCTTGCCCCTATTGTTGCTTTTACTGGTGCTTCCATTAACCCTCATGCTAGTTTGAAGCCACACTGTCTTTTAAGGAGCCTTCTCCCTTTGACCAAATACTAATATGATATTATAACATGTAAATGAGTGGATCTTAACGAAACGATAACATTGCTCCATTATCACTTAGTGGTATGATGTAAGACTTTAAGTTAGGGTATTAGTCAATGCTTATACTCATCCATATTTTTTATCTTTTTTTGTGCAATAATTGTGATTAGATGGTCATTGACACTGATTATTTTCTTAAAAACAAATAATAATAATAAAAAAAAAGACGGTAGTTTTCTTTAAAATCTGTTTATTGACGTTTTTATACTCAGGTACCGACCGATTCAATACCGATTCCTCAAAGCATCCCTTAGTGGTCGCAGGTTTGAATCGGGAAACGAAACGAAACGTGGGCACGCCGTTTTTATCAATACACCATACGGCTTTCAAAAAGAGTATATGCAATTCGGCTGAACCTCGGAACAATCCCTTATTTCTCTCGTTGCTTATTTCAATCCTGTGATTGGAAATCAAATTCAAACCCTCGCGGCATTTCTTTCCCTCTCCGAGTTTTATTCTTTCCCGCAGAACTGTTATTCTGACTTGATGCACTAACAGGACGACACTTCTCTTGTTTCAGGTATGGATATGGAGTTTTCCTTCCATTAAATTTCTTTGAAACCCTAATTTATTTGATTAAGTATATTCATCTTATATCCATCAATCAATATATATGTAATCTTGGACCTAATCGTCTAAATTGAAGCTTGGATTCAAACTACTGTCATCTGCATTCCATGGAACAAGAATGTTCAAAACGTTGTATGCAAGTGTGGAAGTTGTTAATCGTATTTTTGGTTTGAATTCGGCAGATTTTAGGAAAGCAACATATCACACATAGAAGGGCCGCTGTTGCTGTATATTATATTTTCTGCAGCTGGACAATGCAATAAGTTTCCATTTCTTGCTGGTGAAATTGTTTAGAATCTTGAAATTCTTGATGGTAATTTTCCATCTTCCCGGGATTGTGAGGAAATTCTTACTTATTTGTCAAAGTACATTGGTCAATTTTTTGATGACAAACACATCTGTGGTGCTAACTACGATGCTGCAGATTGGGTTCAGAGTCCAGACTCCAGACTATTGCGTTTGACTGCATCTTACATTTTATTAACTCTGATATTCTTCTGTCCGGTTGTGTATTTTCATGCTTTCTCTTTTATGATAATAATGACTTGCACATTTATATTTCTTACCTCCCCTCGTCAAAGGATCAATCCTTATAGTCATCCAAGTTAGCAGAAAGTGGAGAAGACCATCACAAACTATTTCAATGTACATAACAGCAAGCAAATGGCACATTATGTCATAATTTTACCATGGCTAGGTGTTAAACATTTATTATAGTGGCAGATGCCATTGAATATGAAACATGATATTATCAAAACTTGTTAGAATAGTGTCATCAATATCATAACGATGAAAGTGGAAGGCATGAGAAGGATCACGAAGGAGTTGTTTTTTAACTTAGTTGACTCTGCGTTTTACCTTCCAACAGTCAAATCTAAAGGAAAAAAAGAAAAAAAAAAAAGAAAAAGAAAAGGGAAAGAGGTTTTTGTGACTTATGAAATGGTTTGAACTGGAATATATAATTTATAGTTTATTTTCCCCCCCTTAGAAAGATGGTATGATCAATGTGCAATGCTGTCATAGAGGAAATTCTGCTGTTTTTGAACAAACACATGTGAGTAGTGAAAATGATAGGTGGGCCAAAATTGTTTGAAGGAAAGGCAATGCTGTGATGGTTCTATCTAGAGGAATTTTGATAAAAGAACTAAGATGGTATTTGAGGGAAGAAACTGTTACGTGGAATGAGATGCTTGAGTATATTAAAACAATATTTTAAAGAAGTTCTTAGAAGTCTAATGTGGGTTGATAGGTTAACAGTCTTTGCTATATGAATGAACTTGGTTGTGGGTCCTGGATCTATGAAGGACATAAGGCCAAAGGTGTCATGTATGAGTGTATGAATGCTTGATAAGAGAGTACAAGTGAGGAAAGTGTAGCAAGCTGTAATTATGCTAAAAGGCAAGTTTGATTAATGTGTTCCAACCACTTCCAGGGTAGGAAAGATAATGTTTACAGAACACAAACCCACAGGACAGAAACACAATGTTTCTATTAGCAATATGGCAGAATAGTAAAAGTCAAATAAAATAACATCCAATGGTCAGATGGAGTTTTTTTTTTTTTTTTTGGGGTGGGGGGTGTGAATAAGGACCTGAAATTTGAATCAGATATTCCTTTTACTAGGGTGAACCACCCTTTGGAAAATCAAACAGATCCAAGGGTGGGATCTGCTGTAATAGCGCACAACAGAAATAGAAAGCTAGCCATAAACAGAATTAGAAAGTAACGAAGAAACTGACATAACTGACATAACTGCCATCAGCAGGTCTGATGAACATCAGATTTAAAAGATTAACAGGGGGGAACAATATACTAAAAGGGGAGTCAATCCAAGGATTGGATCGCTTAAAATAGCAAGTTACTCCCTGCAGTCAGAGATAGTAAGTAACGGAGCAATATCCGAAAACTGCATTAACAATGGAGAACAGTGAGCAATGATGGACAGAACTCCAGGGAATAATGGGCACAATATCAGACACACACACACGCACAGAGATGCGTGGTCTGATAACAGAGTCAACAGATCAGAAAAAACTCTGATCTGCAGAACTTAGAATGAATAACCAGTAATAGAAACCTGTAGTAATGGATAGAATAGAACAAACAGATATATGATAACAGGTCATTAAACCCAGGAAAACACAAGAAAAACTCAAAGGAACAGTTTTGTAATACCTAGCTGGAATGGTTGACAAAATAGTAGAAAAGAAGAAGAAAAGTTAATTTACTTTGCTTCTGCAATAACCCTACCCTGTATGTTTATTGGCTAATGTCAGTTGAATATTATTCAACCATTTTGAAGTATGTGCATTATCATGGAAAATTTTGAAGAGAGCGGTGGACTAAAGATTTAGACAAGGAATAGGGTTGTTGAATCACCAATTTTGCTTTGCATAAGCTAAGGCGAGCAATGGGACAATGGAAAGGTTTGGAAAAATTTCTGTTCTTTTTTGACTTCGAAAAAGCATGCAGTTAAGTGTCTAGGGAATGAATCTGGTGTTTTTGAATATAGAAAGGAGTGGATGGAAAGATGATCCTTTAAATCATTAAGACATACATGTGGGAGTAGTAACAAGCATGGGAACAACTGGTGGAGGGGAAAATGATTTCACTGCTTTTGTGTTTTGTGACAGGTTTTGGATTTGAGCCTGTATCAAATGTCCTAATAGAACAAACCAATTATGCTTCGGTTTTGTGTTTGCACGATATTGTTACATGTTTAATAGAGTTGCTGCATCTATTGCCTACTTTCTTGTTAATTTTTGAGTATATTATTTACTTTTTGGATAATTCATGTAAGAATCCTTGTGTCAAACATTATTTTGGATATATAGTCACTTAAGTTGGTTAGCTACTAACAGGGGAAAATTTTGTCTGTAGGATCAACAAATTGAAGGACCACCACATTATATACATATCGAGCAAAATGAATTTTCATATCGGAAGTAAGTTTTACATTTTTTTGTTGGGAAAGCTGGGTTCATTGTTCCAAAAATTCTTTGCATAGTTTACACAAACTCTGCTTACCCAAAAAAGGAAAAAAAAAAGTAAAAGAAAAAAAAAGGGAAGCTTACACAAACTCTCTCAGTCTCTCTATATCTTTTTTTCTTTTTCCAAAAGCAATGGCGAAGAACCTACTCATTATCTGTAGTACTTGGTTTTGCTGGCATGAATCTTGTTCCTATATTAATTTCTGTTTGAGGCCCATTTTCTTTATCCATGCTAACAGTTTTGGATAAAGTTTTCATTGGAGCTGCCTGGCATATTCCCATTTCTTCTTCCTCTTTTCCTTCACTTCTACACATTTGCTTGCAAATTGTTTGGGAGTGGCATCTGGTTGGAAATCATAGTTATCAAGGCAATTAGGCAACCCAAGGTGTTGGAGGGGCGCGTAGACGATGCCTAGGTGTACAGTATATATGAATTAGCAATGATAATATTATATAATTATGCTTATTTGCAACATAGAATCTGCAACATAGAAGCCATATCAATGCAATAGTACTGACCTAATATAAGAAAATCAACACATAATAAACAAAGCGTAAGATTTATAAAGAAAGCAATAAACTTTAATTAACGTAAACTCATGAAGTGTCAAAGAGCTAATATAACATACGGCACACTGTCATAAGGCCACAAGGCGACTCCTAGGCTTCTAAGGGGAGACCAAGGTGTCCTAGGAGACGCTTAGGCATCCAAGGTGTGATGTTTCCTTTCTTGCATCAAACGAGGTGTGTTGTTGCCTTGGACCTAAGAAGGTGCTTGGGTGCCTAGGCGGTGCCTTGAGAAATATGTTAGAAATAGTCATGAGGTGAGCCTCTAGAAATGCATTATGTGAAACTTGAAAACTTCTAGCCAAGGAATTGGTGATGCAGTTACTTGGTTGGACTGGTTTGACCCGTTGGGGTTCCTAGAGCACAAAGAACCGATTCCGAAACAGGTTTTTTGCTTCAGTAGGATATTTAGGGATATTTATTTTATTTGGTGGAAGATTATGTAACCTTTTTGATGCAGATCTGAAGGTCTACTCAAGGAGGAATAAGAGGGTCGACCCTAGTTGCTGATTGGGTCGACCAAGGCTGCTTCTATGGCCCACAGTTTGGGCTATTGATGGGGATATTCATTACTTATTTTAGTTTCTAATTTCAGTCTTAAACTAGTTTCTAATTTCTGTATTAAGCTAGTTTCTAATTTCATTAGATTCCAATTTCCAGTTTTAGTAACTACATGTTAGTACTTTAGAAAGTCATTATTTAGAAGCTTTTAAGTTTCTACTTTGTAAGCAATACCCCATCATTACTATAAATAAAGGAGAGGGCACACTACAGCCCACGATTTGAATTTTAAGAAAAAAAACTCTCTTGTTGCTGACACTGAGTATCCATGGCTGTTCCTTGTGTCTGATCGAGGAAGAAGGACTTGGTGTGCGATCCGAGTGACTCCTTGCGGCGTGAAGTCCAGGAGGTCTGCTTCTAGTTATTATTCTCTTTAAGTTCTTTGTTTATCAAGGTTTATCAAGGCTACAAATCAGGTATGTGAATTCTGAACCTGTCCAGAAATATTCTGCAAAACAGAGCATCCGCCTCTACTGGAAGACCCAGATCTGGTTGTCGGATTGGCTCAGTTTTTTGGTCTATTGTTCCCTATTATCGAAGCATGGTTCGACCCAATTTGGGCTGGTTCTGTCCATTCAGTCGTGAGTTATTAGAAATCACCAAATCTTTATCTTTTAGTGACCTGCTGTGTCCTAAATTGAGGTTGATTACTGTGACTGATTTTATGTTGTTTCCTTAAGATGGTGATCATTATTGCTGCTGATTTGAACCTCTAAAAGTCCTCTGGAGTTTCTGGTTATGTTTATTTAGTTTACTACTGTTCTGTCCTAATCGATATTGGTGATCTGAAATCTGTCGACTGCTGAAATTGCTACTGTTCTGTTATGGTTTGTAGACTGTTGATACCATATTCTGGTTGCTGGTTAATCCTCTTATTCTGGTGTTGATATCTGATTATAGAGCCCCAATTTCTGGGTTTGAAAGTTCTGATTTTCAAGCACTGTTGACTGATTATTTTGGACTGTTGTTGCCGTCTGGTTTTGGGTGGTTGTTGGTTGTTCTTTGGTTTAACTTTCCTGCAGTTTTGGGTCTAGTTTGGTTTGTCAAATCTAGTCCTACATTACTTTCATTTGGGTTAGCTATTACATTACGTAGGAGATTAGATTGAGTCTACTTTTATTTACATTTTGTTGTAGGAGTCTTTTTATTTTATGTGTATGCTGCTCTACATAATGGACAGAAATTTATGAAATAAATTGAGTTTGGTTTTTGGGTTGGAGCCTGCGTAGCTTGAGGCGGCCGGTTGGCTGTGGTGTGAATCTTCCCTAATTCTAGTTCCTTTCTCCCGCTGTTCCCCTTCCTTTCTTTATTCTTCTCTGTTTCCCTCTTTCCTTTGGTTTTCTTCTTGCCTTCTTTCCCTTCCCTGCTCCTAGCAACGCCTGCGACTAGTCACATCTGGTCTTCAATCTCCCCCACCTTTCTTCTTTTCTTCCTCATATTCTGGTTGTGAGGTGGTACTGCTATTGGGCATTAATCTCTCACCAGCCTTCTTAAAGTTTCTCCCATTGTTGGTCCTTCTTAGACAATGTTTTGTACCCCACCTCTGTACAACATCTTTCAACAACTTATACTTTGCGTCCTTCTCCTTGGATGCATCTACAGACTTCAGGAAGATAGTCCTCCATCACAACATACCATGAAGTTGATGATGGATTGTCTAGTGGGTCTAGTCCAACCAATACACGTCACAGTCACTCCGTAGCTCTTGCATGTCCCTTCAATGTATCAATGTGTTCTCCCAGCTCCTCCTTTCGTTGGGGAACATTAAATTCATTAATTGATATGCTGTGGGCCTCTTCATTCCTGGGCAGCCTTCTCCAGTGTGTCAAGTATGCATCACCCACTTTAGCTTTCCAATCAGACTAGACTTGCTTAAGCTTTCTATGTCTGGTAACCTGAGTCCTATATATGGCAGGATCTTGTTGAAGGACCTTAATGGAACCATCATCATCATTTGATACTGATGGTGGGGCTGCCCTCACGAGACCTTCTGTGATCATTTGGTACTGATAGTGCACCTGCTCTAGAACAAGAGGAACCAGCTCCTTTCCCCATCTCTGCAAACCTAACCCTTTCCACCTAATGTGTGACACGGCTCGTTGCCTGAGCCTGTCATATCTATCTGCTCGCTGTCTCTCTCCACATCATCAAGCATTTAATCACTATCAAAATCATTAGAATCAGCCCCTGCTGCTGGTGGGTGTCTCTTTGGCACTGCCTCATCAAACTCCTCTTTTGCCCTTTGCTTTTCCAACTTCCTCTGTCTTCCTCCTTTAATGAGGGTAGCCATAGCCTTTTGTACCTCAATAGGGACCCTGGAACATTTGGCCACAACCCTATAGTCACTAGCTAGATGCCACTTCAGTCTGGTGATCCCATGAATTTATTATCATGCCACAATAATTACATTGTGGCCTTTTCTTATCATTCCCTATAGAAACTCCATGCTTCCATGCTATGTTTACACTTCCGCTGTCAGTCATTGTGCAATCTTCTTAGTTCTTACATTGTTGCATAAAAAAATGCTTACATTATTAGCTATTCTGCATCATTTGAACTCATATAACAGTCATATGGCTATTTCCTATTTTTCCCCAACTCATATTTTTTTTTTCTTAATTAAAAATAAAATTTTGAAATAATAATATCTTAATTTATCAAAAATAATAATGGAATGGGACATTAATCATCTTCAGTCATAAATTCAACAACAATACTTTCATAATTTTAATACTTTAAAAAAAAAAAGGGACCCCATTTTCTGAATTTCCTATAATTTTTAAAATCTAGAAATAAAGATATTAATTTCAAAAAGAAAAACCCAACTTCGCAAGGCCGTAGTGGTAACTCAGTTTCGACAGGTCTCGAGTCAAAACCAATATCAAAACTGGTATCTCGATGAAATCTCAGTCTGATATTTCATATAGGTATGTTTCCTGCGAAATGTTACATACCACAACAAACTCAGCCTTATCCTAACTAAATGGGGCGGGCTGCATTGATAAACAAAGTAGGGAAAACTGAGGTCCACGCAAAAAAAAAAGAAAAAAAAATGAAGGTAAGTTGAATAAATAAATGAAGAAATTATTGATGAGAAATGATAGATGATAGATGAGAAATGAAATTAGAGAAAAGTGGTTCAACCCAGCAAGTCAGGAGAATCGGCTACATGAATCCTAATCCTCTAATAGGCTCTGTCAAATGTCATACTTGGGACAAGACCTAGCCTATGCATGTTGTTGAGGCCGAAAGCTAATCCGATATTGGGATTAGCATCAGCCACTGGACCCAATAGTCGGGTCCCTATTTGCTGTTTAGGGTTTATTACTTGTAATGGGTGGTGTTTTAGTCCTTGTACTCCTTGCTTTAAACCTATATATGCTAATGATGCCTGCGATCAGTCACATATTGGACTGATCACAGGCTACTCTGTTTTTCTGGGCAGATTTCAGACTTTTCTTCTTTTCTTCTTTTTCTTCTCTTCTCTTCTAGTTCTCTTCGCTGTTTTTGCTGATTTGATTGCAGGAATCTGGGATTGTAACATGGTATCAGGCTTCTATAATCAAATCAGGGACTGAATCATCATTCTCTGCTGATCACAACCCTGCGCACCAACCTGTGCTACTTCTCTTTGGTGCGCAGCCACCTATTGCTGCCCATATCTTAATTTCTTGACCTGATTATAATGAGATAAACACAATCAGGTCGTTCTACCACTGCTACATGGATTCAGCCCTAGTTCTCTGGACTTGCTGAAGCTGATATACAAATTCTGCAGAATTTTAATGGCTGCCGCCCCTATATGTGACTTGTTTTTGGCTGCTGCCCTATGTGTGAAGCTCTACTACTTCACGGTTTGATGTGCTGCTGTTCTACTGCCCTTCTACATACCCTACTAGGCTTTTGAAGCCTTCTTTGCTGCTCCTATCAAAGTCGACATTCACCTACCAGCAGCACTTATAGGCTGGAACTTTTTTTTTGGGTTCTTTAGGTCTGATTGCTCTTTGGCTGCTGTTGTTCCGGTTTGGTTGGTGAGTTCTTCATACTTAGTTGCTTTTGCAATACATCCTTGTCCTTAATTCTTGCACTCATGGCTGAGACCAAGACTACTGCTACTTCTACTACTACCTCCTGTCCTCCTTTGCATCGGACAATGTGAATGTCCAGATTACTTCTATCAAGCTTAAGGGAAGCTTGAATTACTTTCTTTGGGCTCAGTCAGTCAAAGTTTACCTGATGGCGAAGGATAAGCTTGATTACACTACCTCTGATCCTCCCAAAGAATCTGATACTGGTTATGCTCAATGGCAGAAAGAGAATGCATTAATCTTAATTTGTTTATGGAATAGTATGGAACCAGATGTGGCTGCCAATGTCATGTTTCACTCTACTGCCAAGGATTATGGAATGATTTGAAGGAGACCTACTCTCAGGAAAAGAACATGACCCGGATTTATGATATTTATGAAAAACTGTTTCAGTTTTGCCAATCGGACAAGTCTCTTTCCGAATATTACAGTACTTTCAGAGGAATGGTTGAAGAACTAAATGTCTTCCAACCCTTGACCACTGACATTGACAAGTTGAAGACTTAGCGTAATGAGTTCTTCGTCTCTAAATTCCTGGCTGGTTTGAACAATGACTTGAAGGCAATGAAATGTCACTTACTTGCAGGAGATACTGTGCCTACTTTGAATGATACTTACTCACGCCTGCGGCGTATTACCTCCTCCATTAAACCTGATCAATCTACCAAAGACAGTTCTTCCTCCATGCCAATCGTGGACGTGGTTGCGGTCATGGTTCGGCTGGTTGAGGATCTGGTGGACAACCCTCTGATCGTTCAGTTCGCCAGTGCAGCTTTTGTGGAAAGCCCAACCATACTGTTGAGATTTGCTAGGCAAAGCATGGTAAACTAGAGTGGGCAATACAAGTAGCTAATCATGCAGTGTCTGATGATGGTACTGACCCAATGGCTCCAGTTGATCCTAAACCAACACCTTCATCAGGAGATTCAGCTACCGGTCTACGAGATGACATCAATCAGTTGTTCTGGCGCTTGCACACTCTTGAGGCATCCTCTAATATATCTAATGGTGCGTCTACATCCGTTGCTACTCTAGCTCACACAGGTACTTCAGCCTTTCTCACTACTACATCTACTCCTTGGATCATTGATTCATGTGCCTTTGCCCATATGATCGATAAGTCATCACTTTTTCAGAATTTTTCTACTAATGTCAGTTCAAACTTTGTTATCCTTGCTAATGGCACTTCCACGCCCGTCCTTGGACATGGTAATATTTCACCTACCCCATCCATTAACTTATCTTCTGTCCTTCATGTCCCTCAATTTCCACTAAGTCTTCTCTTTGTAAGTCCATTAACTCTTTCTTTAAATTGTTCAGTAACCTTCTTTCCTTCCTACTGTGTCTTTTAGGATCTTCACATGAGGAAGACGATTGGTGAGGACGTGAAAAGCATGGATTATACTACCTCAATAGCGACTGTCCTTCTTCTACTATTGCTGCTACAACTGTTGGGGACGTGACTCATTTCCAATGGCACTGTCGTTTAGGTCATTTGTCGCTTTTTAGGTTACAGTTTTTATTTCTTAGTTTTAATTCTGTCCCTAGGTTAGAGGTGAGGCATGTGAGATGGGTAAACATCATCGTGTGTCTTTCCCATCTCGCTCTGTCTCGTGGTTCGTCTTTATTTTCTTTAATCCATTATGATGTATGGGGTCCTTGCAGAGTCAGTAACAGATTTGGTTTCCGGTACTTTGTGACTTTTGTGGATGACCATTCTCGCCTTATATGGCTGTACATGTTAAAGGAACGATCTGAATTTTTACATGTGTTTCACAAATTTTATAATGAAATAAAGACTCAGTTTGGCATTCCTATTAAGATTTTTCGTTCTGACAATGCTTTAGAATATGCTCAAACTGATATATCTGAGTTTTATGATACCTATGGGATGATACATCAAACTAGTTGTGCCTATACCCCACAGCAAAATGCCAAAATGGGATAGCAGAGCGCAAGAACCAGCATCTCCTTGAGGTTACCCATGCCATTATGATTCACATGCATGTTCCTAAACATTTTTGGTGTGATGGTGTTTTAACCGCTTGTTATTTGATTAATCGCATGCCATCTTCTGTTCTGGCAGATAAGTCTCCATTTTCTGTTCTGTTTCCTAATTTACCCAGTTTTACTATTCCACCCCGTGTCTTTGGGTGTGTATGTTTTGTCCATAATTTGCATATGCAGGTTAATAAGTTATCCCCGAGGTCTACTAAGTGCATCTTGCTGGGTTATTCTTGTACCCAGAAAGGATATAAGTGTTATGACCCCGTTACTCATCGGAATTTTGTCAGTGTTGATGTGACCTTTAAAGGTACACCATTTTATTTCTCTCAGGTGTCCCAATCTAGTCCGGAGTTGTCTTCTCCACCCATACCCTCTCTTATACCCCTCCCTGAGGCCCCTGGTACCATTGCTTCACCTCCACTCCAGGTTTATCAGCGTAGGACAAAGACTGGACAGCCAGGTGGCTCAGAAATTAACCCTGAAGCTTCACTCCTTCCACTGTCGTCTTCCGCTAGTGAAGTTCCTCTTCCTCCTTCGCCTGATGACTTACCGATTGCACATCGTAAAGGTATACGTTCCTGCACTCAGAAATCCATGGTTGTGTACCCTATTGATAATTTTATGTCATTATCTCATCTTCCGTCTCCCATCCATGGCCTTGCCCTATCCCTTTCCACTAACCCCATTCCCCGTTCCCATAATGATGCCCTCCGTATTCCTGGATGGAAGGTTGCCATGGATGTAGAAATGGATGCTCTTGTGAGTTGTGGTACCTGGAGCCTGGTAGATTTAACTTTTGGTAAGGATCTGGTTAAGTGTCGCTGGGTGTACACTGTTAAGTATCATTCTAATGGCTCTGTTGAGCGGTTAAAGGCCCGTCTGGTTGCCAAAGGGTATACTTAGACTTATGGTGTGGATTACTTTGAGACATTCTCTTCCGTTGCCAGACTGAACTCTGTTCGCCTTTTTATATCTCTTGTTGTCAAGTTTGATTGGCCGTTATTTCAGTTGGACATCAAGAATGCTTTTCTGTATGGTGATCTCCAGGAGGAGGTGTATATGGAGCAACCTCCTGGTTATGTTGCTCAGGGGGAGAATACAGGTCGTGTGTGTCTCTTGCACAAGGCTATTTATGGGCTTAAACAGCCCCCTCGAGCATGGTTTGATAATTTCAATGCCACCATTGTCACGTGTGGGTTTTCTCAGTGCTATTATGATCATTCAGTTTTTGTTAGGTGACAAGCTGGTGGTCTTGGTGGTATATGTTGATAACATTATTCTTACCGGCAATGATGAGACAGGTATTTCTGAAGTAAAGGCTCATCTCTAGTGTCATTTTCAGACCAAGGATCTTGGTTATCTCCATTATTTTCTCGGGATTGAGGTGACCGTTGCAAGAAAGGGATCAATTTGTCTCAAAGAAAGGATGTTGTGGATCTTCTATCTGATATTGGGATGCTTGTATCTAGACCTGTTGATATTCCTATGGATCATCACCAAAAGTTCGGTGTTGATGATGATGAACCGTTTCAGGATGTGCATCAGTATAGGAGTTTGATTGGCAAGTTGATTTACCTGACTGTGATTCGTCCTGACATTTCTTACGCTGTTGGAGTTCTTAGTTAGTTCATGCAGTCTCCTCAGAAAGCCCATTGGGATGCTACAGTTCGTGTTCTTCGTTCTCTGAAAGGTGCTCCTGGAAAAGGGTTGATTTACCGTCCTAATCGGCATATGGAGCTTGTTGGTACTCTGATGCTGATTGGGCTGGCTCCGCTAGTGATCGGAGATCTACCACTAGATATTGTACCTTTGTTGGAAGGAATCTTATTACATGGCATAGTAAGAAACAGACTACTATTGCTCGGTCTAATGCAGAGGCCGAGTACAGAGCTATGGCTCATACCACGACTGAGTTGATGTGGCTGAGGTCGCTTTTATTGGAGTTGGGATTTCCAATGACCAAGCCAATAAAGATGTATTGTGACAACCAAGCTGCAGTTTACATTGCCAGTAACCCGATCTTCCATGAGAGGACCAAACATATAGAGGTGGATTGTCATTTCGTTCGTGATGCTGTTCTGAAGAAGCTGATTGAGTTTCCGTTTGTTCCGTCGACGGATTAGTTAGCTGACATGTTTACTAAGTTCTTGTTTACACCAAGCTTTCGCAGTGGTTGTACCAAGCTGAGCATGGGTGATGTATATGTTCCAGCTTGAGGGGGAGTGTTGAGGCCGAAAGCTAATCCCGATATTGGGATCAGCGTCAGCCACTGGACCCGACAGGGTCAGTTTGGTCCTATCGGGTACCTACTTGCTGTTTAGGGTTTATTACTTGTAATGGGGGGGTGTTTTAGTCCTTGTACTCTTTGTTTTAAACCTATATATGCTAATGATGCCTGCGATCAGTCACATATTGGACTGATCACAGGCTGCTCTGTTTTTCTGGGCAGATTTTAGAATTTTCTTCTTCTTCTTCTCTTCTCTTCTAGTTCTCTTTGCTGTTTTTGCTGATTTGATTGCAGGAATCTGGGATTGTAACACATTTCATTCCTCGCAACTTCTCCTATGGTCATTTTAGGTTTGCTGCTTGCTCTTTTAGCTCTTTCAATCGGAATTAGATCACTCCTTATTGGGGGTGTCCCAGGCCTCCATTGAACATGACCATACCACCTTGAACAACTTTCTCGGAGCTTGTCATTGATCGAGGCAACTCCCAAACTAGCTCTACTATGTTCATTCCTTACTTTATCCATCCTAGTTTTGCCGCATATCTATCTTAACATCCTCATCTTTGCCACACATGGCTTCTCTAGGTGACACTTCTTAATTGTCTAATATTTTGGCCCATACATCATAGCTGGTCGAACAACAGTCGTATAGAACTTTCCTTTAAGCTTTAAAGGAATATGTTGGTCACAAAACACTCTAGTTGCACCTCTCCACTTCATCCATCTCACTTTGATTCTCTGTGAAACATCATCCTCTATGTCACCTTCTTTATTTATGGTTGACCCCAGATATCTAAAATAGTCATTTTGCGGTATCTCTCTCTCCTCAATCTTCACCATGTCATTATCCATCATATTGTGCCTAATGTTACACATCATATAAATACTGTAACTCGATGAGACTGAGTTGAGATTTTGACAAAGTCTCAATTATCTGGACTACTTTTCTTTGTTTTTGAAGAAAACCACCCCCATCTCCTATTTGCTCCCTTTTTTAGCCAAATCTTACCCAAAGAAGCTTAGAACAACAGGATTTGTTGTTCAACAACAACAAAATCTCACCCAGCTTTTGTGATTCAATAGAAGGAAAGCTTGATTTGCCATCAGCAACAATATAATGGTTTTGATCTGGCCCGACTCTCTTTTCAATACTAGGAGTCTAGCCGTCTAGGGGATACCTCAGGTGAGTCATCCACTTTTTGTACTATTGTTTGCTCCAATATATGTGATTCAACCACATATGATGCCTAATTTATAAAATGGTTTATAATTTGATGTCTTTTAATTCCTAATGCTTATTTAAGTCGTTTTACTTGAATTATATGTGTTCTAGTATTAAAGATTGTGTGGAATAGCCTAAGGTAAAGATTGTATACAACGTAGACTACCAACTGAGGGTCTGAAGTCAAACTACCAATTTGAGTGTGATTTTTTAAAATCTAATGTTTCCAACTTGTTTATGAGGCATAAAATAGGCTGTCCTACAAGTTTCAGGATCTAACTTGGCCTTATAGCCACAGAAACCCAACCTGAAACTTGCTGGAAAAAAAGTACATGGTTTCAACTGAAATTTAGTTTTGGGCTTGACTGAAACCATGCTCAAAACCGAAACCTCGAACCATGGGCCGTAGATTGGCCAACAGTGTCTAACATATATAAATTGAGCTCCAAACACTAAATATTAACCCTATATTTTCTTTCAAAAGTTTGTTGCAAGAAAATTATTTTTTCCTAGGAAATTAAAAAGTATTGTAAGAACATAAAATAAATTTTGGTTCCGTGAAGTCATAGATCGGGTTATGATGTGTAACTTGGAATGCCAACCACCAAGTATTTATTCGATTTTAGACATCCAACTTTGAATCTTGCAGAAAACCACAAATCTTCCAACAATGCAGCAAATTGTCACCTTCCATTGCATTTCTTTACTGCGCAATTACTTGTTCCAACCTTGTGTAACAGTGACTTGGCCAAGAAATCACAATAGCTTTTTCCCTCTTCCTTGTCTAAATAAACGGAATGGGTCAATTCGTTTAATACTTTGCTTTTATTGTACAAAGAAAGTAACGTTTTGACCGAAATGTCTGTCGAAACGTGGACATTCTTAAGTATCGCATGCCATTTTGGTGAGACACTTGTCAAGACCAAAAAAGTTCTTGAGATTTCACAAATTCTTGTACCTTGGTTGTAGTGGCATATGGAAGATGGCTTAGGGGATTGTTGTCAGTTGTAGGGTGTATTCTCTTTTCTGCCCATTTTCTTTATAAATTTCCCTCTGGGTTTCTGTTCTGCATCACTTTTGTTCATCTCCTTTCTTTTTTCCTCTTAATAAATTCCCTTTCTGCTGTTGCTGATCCAGAAAGAGAGAGGGGGTGCTTAGCTATGTGGCTGATGTTGACATCTGGTTTCTGGCCCTTTATGCCTCATACAAGAAGCGTATATGATGTATAGGTTCTTTGAGGGCTGGAAATCTGCTCGAATTTTGCATGGCCCCTAAATATGTGAATTATATTATTATTATTATTTTTTTGGGTAGGATCTGCGAAAGAAGTGAGCATTAAAAGCAAGATATATGCAGTTATTAAGAATCTTTTTGATAATCATATTCAGTTATTCAGCTTACAGCTACTTTTTCCTTAACACTGTCAACGTACATAATTTTTCTTCTTGTGCAATATATTTCATTGGAAATAAAAATAATGAATGAAATGTTCTAGAGTTGGACCCACTCTTTTATGCCCAAAGAAGTTTAAAATATAGTATGGAAACTAAAATATTTCCCTTTATTATACTTACTGAGCATTTTATATTGAAACAAATGGATCCTAAAAGGATTTCTGTAGACTTTTTTGGAAGAGAGAAATAAGAAAGGTTGCTTTTTTTTTTTTTGGGGTGTGGGGGTGTGGTGGGCATAAACTTAAATGTCATATCAAAAACATTGGATGGTGCCTGTGGTAAATAAAGATCCTACAACTATTGGCCCTAGAATGAGAAATTGTGTAGATCAACCAGGAAATCTTGATAGAGCTTTAGGAAGGAGTGAATTAGTGAGAAAGCCTCCATCTGTGCTTAATAATCCTTCTTTCATTCTTTTCTTGGCATGTGTGAGTATGTGTGGGGCTCAGTAGTGAGCAGCTTTCGTAGGAGTTGATTTTGTTGGAAGTTGTTTGTTGTGCTGGTGTTCCAGCTGCTGGGGTGGGATGCCTGTTTGGGTTATATTTCCTATGAATGTCGGTGTTGGGTTTGTTGTTTCCTTTGTTATCTCTTTCTTGCTGCATGCTTGGATTGTGCACTGGGTTTGGGCATTGCTATGAGGCTCCTCTCAAGCCTCTGGGTTTATTTTCACTTCTTACTTTTGTTCTTGATATATTTTGTTGCTGATCAAAGGAAATTATAATAATGATACGAACACTGAATTGCGCACTGAATTACAAAAGAAATTGTAATTATTTTGGCTATGTTTGGTTGCAAGGGGAATTAAAGGGAAAGGACGTGAAATTTTCATACTTAAAAAAGAAATGCTTGTTATTATTACCTCATGTGGTCCAATGTGATGGTATAAACTACTGAATTTTTTTAACCTTATTTAAAAATGATGCATTTTACATGCAATTTTATGTGATTGTATAAACTACTTTTTTAACCCATTTTACATGTAATTTTTATCCAATGTGATCGTATAAAATACTTAATTTTTTTAACCATATATAGTAATGATACATTTTACATGTAATTTTCTGTGATTGTATAAACTACTTAATTTTTTTAAGCCATTTTACATGTAATTTTTATCTTACATATTATTAGATAACATGGGGTAATAATTACAAACATTTCTTTTTTAAGTATGAAAATTTCACTTCCCTTCCCTTTAAATTTCCCGTGCAACCAAACGAAGCCCTTTACTTCTCATCACCAATGTTTTCTTAGTGTGTTATCATCATATTGTTCTGTAGGCACAAGAAGCAGAAAGAGGAGGATATTGCTATCTGCAATTGCCATTATGATGCTAATGATTCTGATAGTGCATGTGGAGAGAGGTGCCTGAATGTCATAACCAGCACAGAATGTACACCTGGCTTTTGTCCTTGCAATATTCATTGCAAGAATCAGGTGAACATTAGATCTTTCACTTTTTCTATTTTTTACTTATTAGCGAGACAATGAAAAGTTACAGAAAAAAATGAGCTTTCCCATATGGAACCTAGCTTAGACAGCCGATGGATGATAATTGCTTGAAAAAATTGTCAATGCATTTTGTGGAGGCGGATTTGTAGTGTCTATTTCCTTCTTTCTTATATATTTAGTTTGTTAGTATGCACTGGATGGTGTACTCCTGATGGTGCACTATTAATTGGTATGATATCCCCCTCCTCCTTTTTGGGTGTTCATGAGAGTTATTGTTGCCTTTTGTGTGTGTGTGTGTTGGGAGGGGGGGGGATTTATTGTGGGTCTACATCCTGAATGAATGAAATTTGCTCATATTTGCCTTCTAATTTCTCTCCTATGTGCTTTCTAAATTTATTTTTGCATAATAGCCTAATCAAGGGCCCTCCAGGACCAGAACTCAATTTCTAATATAAATTTTATTCATCCAGAAAAAAAAAGGGTCTTAAGTATCCGAAATATCATATTGTACCGCTCAATGCATATCGGTATCAGTGGGTAAGAATTTGATACTTACCAGTACTATACTTATTTTTCAAAAACAAAATGTGTATCAACTAATATGGGTTCGATATAGGACCAATACGGTCCGATATAGGACCAATACGGTCTGATATAGGTAATATACACTTGATATGCCTCCTTTAAACCTGCTAAATAGAAATCGTGAGTGAGATAAGAAACTAAGAGCAGCCAAAGGTCTTGAACACTTGTTTTTCTCTTTGATATGAGTTGGAGGAAATCATTTAACATAAAAAACGACCCTAATTTTCACCATTTTAACAAGTTTTGGGGATTTACAGTGCTCAAACCATGAATCGAAATAGATCTGGCTAAAAAGTGATAAAGTTGTAGATCTCTCTTTTTTTTTTTGGGTGCGCTGAAATTTTCTTACCCTCCTTTTTGTTGTTATGTATCATTATATTAGGTAAAAACGACTCAAATTCTTGCATCAAGCTGACATATATTTACATATTGCATAATAAAGTGTTTTATGATTCAAAACTGTATTTTATATCTATTGTAAACACTTCCATGCATTCCTTGACCATTTCCATGTATATCTTTAGTGTATCTGGTGTCTCTCCGATGCTATACGATACGATACGTCTTTTAAAATCACCCCTCCAATATGATACCCAATATTTATATGTAAATCCTTGGCCCTAATACTTGATAAGCTGAACCTGTAGGCTGTCTTACATTAACACTATTTGGAGTCCTAGAAGGTTAAAATCAAAGACTAGTATAAACCTACCTGAAGACAACTTAAAATAAGATCAAACACTAGAATAAGCTGAATAAGCCCAGCATTTAACTTATATAAAATCATTGATGACAAACTATACCACTTATGCACCCTTCCCTATAATAAAACTGCGTGCTTTCACTTGTCGTGGTCTATGGACCCCATAGATGTGCCTCCATGGTCCCTCCTAGAGTTTGCTGCCTATGACATTGATTCTTGGTAGATATGACCCTTCACGTTTGTTTCCATTATCTGTCATATGAAGCCACATGAAGAGAAGAAGAAATCAAGTGGTTTGCTTGTTTCTTGGATGCAACCACGGTTTGTTGTACTTTTCTTAAAATGGCAGGTTTGCTTATGTTTTGGGTCTTTGGAAATGGTAGATGTGATGACAGCTTAGCAAGGATTTAAGTATTGATGTCGGGTACTGTATCAAAGGGGTGATTTAAAGAGACGTATCGTATCAGAGAAACGCAAGATATGCATGGAAATGGTTAAGGAATGCATGGATGTGCTAACGATACATACATATAAAATTCAGTTTTGAAGCATAAAACACCTTCTTATGCAATATGTAAATATATATCATCTTAGTACAATGATTTGACTTGTTTTTACCTAGACGCATAACACCCCCCACAAAAAGTAAGGAAAAAAAGAGATTAGAGCACAGGAAAAAAAAAAAAAAAAAAAAAAAAAAAAAACATAGATTTGTAACTTTACCACTTTTTCACTTAAATTTGTTTCAATCCATGATTTGAACATTGTTGAAGTGGGGTGAAGATTAGTGTGATTTTTTATATTAGATGATTTCCTTCAACTCATATTAATGAGAAAAACAAGTTTTCAAGGCCTTCGGTTGCCCTCAAATTCATGCCTTCCTCATGGTTCTTGTTTTTCAAGTTGAAAGGAGGCACATCAAGTGTATCTTACTTATATCGGTTCTGTATTGGACTGTTTTGGTCAATTAAAACTTTTTTGTTGAAAAATAAGAATCGTATCGGCTGATACGATACAATACGATACCTGCCAATACTTAAAACCCTGGAGCTTAGTGAACTTGTAATTTACTGCCTTGTTTGGTCAGCGCAGATTCCATAACTGATCTTTGATGTAGTCTTTTCATTCAGAACTCATCTTTGTTCCCTCTCTCTCTCACTTCCCCTGTTCTGCTCTATAAATTTCTGTGAAGTGATCCAGAAGAATGCTTAGCTTTTTGACTGCTTTCGCTTTGATAAATTAGCTATCTGGCTGATTCCTGCATTCTTTCTTTGGATTTTTTAAGATAAATTCATGTATATGCCATGTGCCATTTGTCGCGTGGAACATTTGCAGCTGCTAATGCCTTATTCTTTTGTTCTTGAAGTAGTTGTACTTGAAGGTCTTTTGCAGCTATGTAACAGTGTACTGCATGGTTACTAAATATCAGTATGGTTAGATGGGATTTTTTAGATCTTCTATTTAATTTTATGCTTGGTTTGATTAAGCACTGGATTTTTTAAGCAGAGATTCCAGAAATGTGAATATGCCAAATTGAAGCTGTTCAAAACTGAAGGTCGTGGATGGGGTCTTCTAGCTGATGAGAATATTAAGGTCATTATTCAACAGATCAAATTACTACACTAAAATGCACACTTTCAGTTTCCTTGCTCTGTGCAACCCTATTACATTTGTTCTGTTATATAGGTCCTGTGATTTACTCTAGTAAGTGCAATGTGTTCATTATCTGTATTTCCAATGAATAAAAAAATTATACCTATAACAGTTTCTAGAATGCAGTTAACCCTCCTATTTCTCAGACATTTTTTTAAACATCTGTTGGACCAATTTTTAAATAGAAGGCAGTCTGTGCATTTGTTCTGTTATATAGGTCCTGTGATTTACTCTAGTAAGTGCAATGTGTTCATTATCTGTATTTCCAATGAATAAAAAAATTATACCTATAACAGTTTCTAGAATGCAGTTAACCCTCCTATTTCTCAGACATTTTTTTAAACATCTGTTGGACCAATTTTTAAATAGAAGGCAGTCTGTGCTTTGTTTCAAGCACTGTCTTCTGTTGCTTTGTTTGAAAATTAAGAAGTTAAAGTGTTATTCATGTTTTAGCATTTCCCTTAATGATCCAGGCTGGGAGATTTATTATTGAATACTGTGGAGAAGTTATTTCATGGAAAGAAGCAAGGCGGAGATCCCAAACCTATGAAAGTCAAGGTATCAAGCAGATTTATCTGTTAGATATGCATATCCCATGAGTTATGGTTACTTAAATGGCTTGGTGCAGGTGTGAAAGATGCATTTATCATCTCTCTGAATGCCCATGAGTCAATCGATGCTACCAAAAAGGGAAGCCTTGCTAGGTTTATAAATCATTCATGGTAAGTTGCCTCAGACAAAGACATGATAACTAGTGGAATGTTTCGGAATTTCCATGATAGAAGAAAAACTGAATGGTTTCATCACTCTTCATCATTTTCATTCTTCTTGTCTTCTGTAGCATTCAAACTTAGGTCTTTGAATTTACATCATCTACGATCAGTTTACATCTAGTTTTTTGGTTGATCATTTTACATCTAATTTATTCGTTTTCTGGAAGATGCAGCCAACCTAATTGTGAGACAAGGAAGTGGACAGTGTTGGGAGAACTAAGGGTTGGGATATTTTCCAAGCGAGATATTCCTGTTGGAACTGAGCTAGCTTATGATTATAATTTTGAATGGTATGGTGGTGCGAAGGTTCGGTGCCTCTGTGGTGCAGCCTGCTGTCCTGGATTTCTTGGGGCAAAATCCCGTGGTTTCCAGGTAAGTTTTGGAAGAGTTAGATTGTTAACATTTTTTCACGTTGTCTGTGATGCTACCCAATCTGCAAATATGACATAATTTAGTTGAGTGTTTTTTTTTTTTTTCCCAAAGATTAAAAAGACTGATGCTATGTCAGATCTATCTCATTCCTTTCAGTTGTGACAGAATATTCTGAAGTTAATATGGTGTGCATGCTTACAGTTCTAGCTCGATGGCATGTGGAAGTGACAATTCCAAACTACCTATATATATATATATATGTTTTTTGGTTAGTCTATTCTTAATGCTGATGCTGTAAGAGTGTTTATTTTGTTCTAAAAAGTAGTTATCCTTGAGGCTAGAACTTGCATTTGCTTTTTAGCTTTCAAAGTAGTTGGCTCTAATCATGCAACAATGCTAATTTGCATTCAATCATCCTACTTTATTGTAGAAACAAAAATTGAAAAGTTCAAAACACGTCTTATATTAACTGAAGGAGAAGAAACAGACGTCTGTGAGTTAAGCCACAGATGCTAATCATTTTGAGTGGGCGAGCCTGTGCACAACGGTTAAGTTGCACTGTTGCAACATGTTGGTCACAGGTTCAAAACTTGGAAACAGCCTCTTCTGCGAAGCAGAGGGTAAGGTTGTGTACACTTGCCCTTCCCAGACCCTGCAGTAGCAGGAGCCTCATGCACTGGGTTGCTCTTTTTTTTTTATGCTAATCATTTTGAATTAAGCCATTTTAACAACTAGAGAAGGGGATAATACTTTCTAAAACATCTACATCTGAACCTCATATTTTATTTGTGCACGACTAGAGAAGGGGATAATATTTGCTAAAACATCTACATATGATCCTTGTATTCTATTTGTACATTATTTCAAGGAGGGAGGGGGAACGAATTCCTAAAACTATCAAGGTATAGGCATCAAGGATTTACGTATTGAGATCTGATTGACCCCAAATTTTCCTTTCCGAATGATGCCTAACTTGGCCTACCTTGAGTTGCATCAGACAACTCAACTCAAGATTGAAGAAATCTGATCCTTATTTTAAGTCGTTGTTAAGCATTTTAGCTCAAGTCAATGTTAAACATTTTAGCTACGATAAATCTAAAAATTTATCAGTCAATCTATAGACTTTCAGCTGAAATAATGTATCTAAAGTAGAAAAGGGATTTGGTTGCTCCAAATGCTTCTTGCATGCAATTCCTTGCCCATTTTACTGTGTTTTTTCTTAAACAAAAAAATTTCATATAAAATACTTATTTATTTATTTGATAAATATGATTTTATGGTTTTTTTAAATGACGAAAACGTATCAATTATATCTCCCGGTCAAATTATATCTTAAAATCTCTTCGTTCAAGATGCTCCTTAAATCTCTTAATGCTACCCTTTACTAGTTATGAAATCCAAAAATTTCTCTGAACTCTCATTTCTTTCTCTAAGTTTCTTGGTGAAAATGATTCCTCATCCATATATTCCAATATACTTAGCACACTAATCCTAAGAATTCCATCTGTTTGTGTGTGCATGCACGTGTTCCAACTCCACTTCTTCTTCTCTCTTTTCCACTCAGCTTTTCTTTTTTTACCTATTCTTTTGTTTTCTCTTCCCCCTACCATTCCCTCCTCCCCCATAGTTGTCAAGGCGTCGCCTAAGCGTCGCCAAGGCGGCGATTTGGCGTCCTGGCGGAAAAAGAAGTTCATGGCAGTGCTACGATTTACATGACTCACAAATGGCGTTCGCCATTGGCTGATAGGCGTTGCTATGGCACCGCCATGGACGCCAGGTTACGCCTGATTCACTAGGCGGTCGATTTTTTGTAAATGTAGGGTGATTTTGATAGGGCTACGTTGATTTTTGATGATTTGATGTTGCTTAATGTTGGTTTAATATGTTATAGGGTATATATTGTAGGCTTGTAGCATGCTAAATAACTTTAGAAAATAGGGGAAATAAAAAAATAGCATACTAAATAATTTTAGAAAATAGGAAAAATAAAAAATGACACATGGGCCATTTAACCGCCATGACAACGCCATAATGGGCGATTCATCGCCAAATCGATTAGCCACCCCTCCACCGCCTTGGATCGATTTGATGCCGTGACAACTATGTCCTCCCCCCACACCCCCAATTTTTGAAAATTATTGGCAAAATCAGAAGTTTGTTATCCTAAATTGCCTCTTTTGTGTGGAAAACAAAAAAGGTCGTACCTAGTGCATCAGGCTCCCACCACTGCGGGGTCTGGGAACAGCAGATATGTACACATCCTTACCCCCGCTTTGTGGATAGGCAGTTACTCAACTCAAACCGGCGACCACTAGTTCGAACAATATCCACATGGTATAGGACTTACTGAATATAATTTCAGCATAATGGATAATCCAATATGGTTCATATGAACCTTTTTGTTGATATTTCTCCCTTTGTTTGCTTTGGGGCATGTAAAGTGATTAGTTGATTTTTCTTATGTTTGCATGTTAATTTGTTATTATAGAATTCTTATATTCTATTATTGTGGTGCAACCTGTTCACAGGAGGATACGTATCTGTGGGAAGATGACGATGATAGGTAATTTGAATGCATATCTGACAGAACTGATGTATTGCGAGTTTGACTCTCCATTTTAGTAGGTGTACTGCAGTGTTTATTTTAATCACATAGCCATTAGAACTCATGCTAGAGCTTGCGTTTATCTAATTTTCATTGGTTTTCTATTACATGGTTAATGTACAGTGAGCAATTTAGAGATTTTTATTGTTGTATCGCATCTGATCAGATGACCCACTAAGTTATATGCTTCTATGCAGTGGAATGTTGTTTGTCAGCTATCCAAATGAAGTAGAATCACTTCTGGAACAAGTTACTGCGTTTCCTTATCTTATTTATTTATTTTGTGGATTTGGGTTCAGTCAAAATGCTACGTGTCCAAGGAAGAAAACTATTTGGAATACCTATTTATATACTTATCATAACTAGTCTAGGGAGTGGGGAGCAGCTGCATGCTGAACAGGAATGACATAAGTCACTGCATGTCCCATATTGGGAGGATTGATTCACCATTCAAGAGAATAAAGATTATTCACATTGATAAAAAAATTCATGATGACAGGTTTACACGTTGTTCTGGAATTTATTTCAGGACTTCTACTATTTGTTTTTCTCTGATCAGTTAATGACCACCTAAAATAAAGAGTCCCTCAAGAGAAAAAAGATTATTCACATTGATAAAAAAATTCATGATGACAGGGAATCTTACACGTTTTTCTGGAATTTATTTCAAGACTTCTACTATTTTTTTTTTTCTCTGATCAGTGAATGACTACCTAAAATAAAGAGTCTCAATCATTTGATAATTGATTAGGCTAATTTTTTGCCTCAGCATTTTCTTGTATGCAGCCCATAAATGGTGAACTCAGACATGTTACATGGAGAGCAGTCATTCCATTATACCTGTTTCTTGTCATTGGTTAATGCTCACTTTTTCTGGTTTACAATACAGGCCACATTTTTAATATGAGCTCACTTGATAGATGCATTGCCTCTTCCTAATTATTAATAATCTGGATTACAAGACTTCTAGTATTCTCATCAATCATAACTGATTTTGTTAGCTTGTTTATTAGTATACAATTGAAAAGGTTGTATGTTTTGTAACTCACTGCCTACGCCTCACAAACATTCAGCACATCTGTACATTGTGTGTTTGAAGATCAACCTTGTTGCATTTGATGTGTGACCACTTGGACTGTCTAAGTGTGAGTTTTTAAATGGTTAGGCTCTTCTCTTACTTTAGGGCTATCTGCTCTAAGTGATTCCATTAATAGAAGAAGAAAAGAAGTGTGGAATCTTCTAACTTTATCTATTGAAATGAAAGTAGGCTTCTATGTTGAACTTATGTTTTGTATGCCAAAATTGTTAATTTGTTTATTTGTCATTTGATTTTTGGATGCTTAACCTGCTTGTACCAGATACTCAGTTGAAAATATCCCTATTTATGATTCTGAGGAGGATGAACCTACTTCCAAGCTTCTCAAGACCGAGCACTCAAAATATGAATCGAATCCCAACGGAAAACAAGAATATCATGTTGCAATGATTAATGATTTGGCATCTGAAGCTCATCTGGAGTCAACTGTACTTAATATTGTGCCACTTGATTCACGTCCAATGGTGAATTTGGTGGATGATGCGAAGATGGAAGTAGGCAAAGAGGAAAAATTGTATTTGCAGGATACTAGCCAGACTTTTACACAAAAAAATGCAATGATATCCCGTATTCGCAGTAACACTGCTTGCCGGAATTATCACATCGAACCAAGCCCGGTCTCAAAAAAAAGGTCGCATCACTACCCAAATGGAAAATCAAAAAATCTTGTTAAAAAGCATGTAGATGCAAAACTTGTTGCCCAACTCTTAGGACCAAAGGAAGCACGAGAAGAGGTCTTAAATTATGAGGTATGAATTTGAAAACTCTGTTTAGATAGCATATATGACTTGATACCAAACAACCACCTAGGGCTTGCCCCAAACCAGAAAAAATCGTTATGCTTCATTCTGACATCATTTGTTTTCTTAGTCTTATTTTCTTTCACCACACATTGAAATAGGAGCAACTCAAAACTGTAGTGAAGGATTGAAAACACCTCAACCACCCCCCCCCTCGAATTTTTATTTACCTTCTATAACTTCAGTCTGGATGCTTGCTGTTTTTCCACTCATCTCTTGAGGTTATCTTCTAATCTTTTTCAGTTTCATGCCTCTTGAGTGCAATAGGTTTCTACTTACATAAGAGGTTTTTTTTCTTCCCGGGGTTGGGGGGGGGGGGTGATTGTCTTTTATTTTGTTTAGTACAGGTGAATGGCCTCCTCTTCAGTTTTCAGTTTTTTTTGGGGTGCATCCTCGTTGGCTTTACATTTCTGGTCTCTTCTCGTGTAGTTTCATTCTTGGATTGGTTGTCTTACATTTCTGGTGTCTCTTCTCACGTAGTTAATTCTTGGATTGATTGTCTTACACTCTTTTCTTCCACCATTGGTCTCTTTTGTGGTGAAATGGCATACTATTTTTGGGTTTGGCAAAGCTTCTCTGGAACCCTGCGAAAACCAATAAGATGGAAACAATGGTCTAGAGATGGTGTGAAATGATCTGGAAATAATGTGGGAAACAGAAAGAAAAAAAAAAAAAAAAGGATTTTGAAAGGAACTTGTCCTGGAACAAGAAGAGAAATCCAGCTACTAAGTCAAGTTATAAAATCCCTGTTAGATTGGCTACTGAACAATCCCTTGGATCTTTGGCATGCAGTACCATGTGACCAGCCCAGAGTGGCTGTGCAACTTGGGCTAGACTGGGTCATGATGAACTTGGTGGGTGCTGAGCTTGAGATCAAGCCCCTATTAGTTCTTTGAATCTGAATGTTTCATGGACCATTTTTTTTTGCACCCCTCCTCCCACTTAACGCACTCCATGCCCTAACTGTCGACCCTGCCATGTGATCCTGAATAGTTGTTTGGATAGACTTTCATTTTCTTTAAGAAAAAAAAAAGGCAAGGTTTTAAGTGGGTGATAGATTATAGGTGAACAGTAAAAAGGGTAGTTGGTTTGTTATTGTTTTAATATCAATCTGTATAATAAGTAGTTTTGCCTGTACTGATATGCAGGAAACGAAGAACCAAGCCAATACAGAACTTGATTCCTTGTACAATGAAATCAGGCCTGCCATTGAAGAACATGAGAGGGACAACCAAGATAGTGTAGCAACCAGTGTTGCAGAGAAATGGATTGAAGCTTGCTGCTTCAAACTGAAAGCAGAATTTGACCTCTATTCGGCTATCATCAAGCATGTCACTTGTACTCCTCGTAGGCCTAGGGAAATGCCTCAAATCCCCGAAGTAGATAATAATGATGAAGAAATAAAGCTTTTAACAAATCAGTGATTTTAGTTAGGGGGGTCATCAAATATTTGACAAATTAGTGATTTTAGTTAGAAGGGAAATCAAAATTGGTGCTAGGGGTTGAGCTTTAAGGATTTTGTTAGATTGGTCTAGAATTTGAGAGATGTACCAGGTTCTTTGCTCATTTGATCTACTTTTCTTGGGCAAAAAATGAATTTCTTTGGATCATTACTTTGAATACCAAACAAGAAAGGGGTTGCACGTGGAATTATCAGAAATGGAGCCCATATTGGTTTCTCAAAAACTGGAATGCTGTGAATTTGCTTTGATACCAAAATATAGCAGATCCTTGCAGGAATTCTTACAAATGGTTGTACCCTTATCAGTGCTATTGGGTAAATATTCTGGTTTAACCAAAATACTGATCAAGTTCTTAAGGAATGACTTGGACCTCAATTTGTCAACCCATCCACTCTCTAGGGCTGCTTGAAGTGGCAATTTTTTATTGTATGGTTGTGTACGAAATAGTAGATTGTCCACATGTCATATGAAATTCAATCATGCAACCCTTACATTTATTGACATGTGACAATTTTCAGTTATTCTTTTTTGGTTTGATAACTCCTGAATTGGTTGAAACTTGAGCCTAACGGTCTTGAGGATAACTTATCCACAAATTTTCAGTTTTACCAAACCAGAGAAACTCTTTAATCTTTGTTTGGTTGCTCGGTCTATTCTGTCAATGCATTCAACCAACACCACATATAGTCCCTACCGTTTGGTAGGAGTAGGACCTCCAGGAGAAATTATTTGACCAAAATGCCTACTCTTTAAATTTACTTAGTTCCAAGTTCCTCTCCTTCATACTAAGTCAATCTACTGTGATTTAAATCAAATTCCAGAGAGAATGCCCCGGAAGAAACACGACTAAAGTTACTCAAAGCGCTCCTTCCGCCAAGCCCGAATGACTATCCTGTCACCAGCATGTCGATTGTGAAGGTGGATTGTTAGATTGGTCTGATCTCTTCTTCAAGAGCTTACAATGTAAAAGACCTCCACATCCTAGTAATTGAAGCTCTGATATGTCTTGAACTCTTGTACCGGTTTTGAAGATTTCCTTGGTTCAATTTTTTTTTGAATGTGATCGAAGTAAGAATTTTTGAATCATTGATCTTGTATAGGGATGTGTGAAACCCTCATGGTACAGCTCAACCGATGGATAGGGGTAATTACTTGCTTTTTTGCCTTGAGCAAGAAAAGCTTTTTTACCTTTGAGCAAGAAAAGAGAAAATACTGTTTTGGTGATTTTTCGAGTTATCAGATGGCATTCAACCAATAACTCAATCAGTGATGGCCACAGAAACTTTTTTTTTGAACATTTTTTGAGCTCGTTAACATCAAGTGAACAAGAAAAACTTTCAATTTCGATAAACCCCATTTTTAAAAATTATTATTATTGTATTCACAAAAATGTTCAAAAAAATTATTTTTATTTCCTATGGCAACTTTCACATAGTTTGTCCTCACAAAACATATTTTTACATGAAATTAAGAGGGCACATAATGTAATTTCACAAATATATGTTAACCCTTTTTTCCATTTTTCTTCCTCTCGATCCTACTGTTGGCTTGAAACCACTTCCCCCCTTTCTTTGTTTTAGCATCTGACTCCTCTCCCCGTAATGTGAGCCAGTGACTCAATCCAACCTCCTCGATGAAATCGTCTTCTTCAGGAGCATTCCAACCATAAATCCCACGTCTTTTTCTCTCCTTCAACCTGCATCAAAAAAGAAAAATGCATAAAAGCTAAAGAATGCTCTCTTCTGTTCTGGGGTTATAAGCTACAGTCCATTAGAATACAGATTGAAGCCAGGTTCAAGATCTCCTATCTGCTTGCTAATCGAAGTCACAGACTTGGACCATCTTTTCCATGGTAATTTAGAAGGAATTTGGATTTGGAGGTGGATCTCCAGTGTGCCTACTGCAACCCCTCCCCTCTACAACCCTCCACCATTATTCAACCCCCCAGGGCCGGGGCAATACCCTGAAACCCCTACTGCCTTAGAACAAGTTCTCAGCCACAACATCGGCAAGAGACATGCTCAAAGAGCATGACATGTTCCATCCAATAATGATCAGCAGAAAACAAAATTACTGCTGACAAAGTGAAATAGATGGATAATGGTATCAGGGACTTAAGTTCATCCCTTAAGCATCCTAAAAAGCTAGCCAAAGGGGGTGACGTTAGTCCCAAGACAGCTAACAAACTGAAATGCAGATAAAATTCATCTCAAGGATAAGGTGTTTTCAAGAAGGAAAATTCATGTCTATTCCACAAATCATATATAATTAATCAGCAAGCCCTGATGGGGACGCTAAGCTAAATTGAAATTTTGATTGAGATGAGAGATGAGATGAGCAATATATCATTCTATTCAATTAAAAATGGTCAGTCTCAGACAACCAAGGAAGGTTTTGAAGCAGCATAAGCTCTCAAGCCTGGCGAAGGCGAAAGCTCTCAGGCGGCCACTGCGAATGTTTATGAGAAACAAGCCTTAAGGTTTATCATCATAGACATGACCCAGTATACAATAAATATGGATTTGATTACCAAAATTCCAATATGGTCTTCTCTCCCCTGTTCAAGGAAAAAAAATTATCAGAAGAGATCTACACTACATCATAATTGGACAGGAGTTCTACCCTAAATCAAATTTATAATGACCCATCAAAATTGGCTCATGATGCAGGGGCAGAGTAAAGCAAAAGGAGGAATTTTATTTTGGGCTCAAATCTACAACTAAATAAGGGAAGGGTTTAAATATTCAAGGATCGTAGCAGCATAAGCTCTCAAGCCCGGTGAAGAGAATGCTCTCGGGCGGCACCTGCAAATGTTTTCTGAGAAACAACCCTTAAATATTTAGAGGCTGAATCCTATACCCAGAATTTATGATCAACTGATCAAAACGAAATATAAACTAAATTAAGCTCAAGGATTAAAAAGAACAAATACCATTCGCAAACAATCACAATCGAATAGAAGCAATCGAAACAAATAAAAGTCTCAGACATCCAAGGAAGGATTGAAGCAGCATTAGCTCTCAAGCCCGGCGAAGGCGAAAGCTTTCAGGCGGCCACTGCGAATGTTTTGAGAAACAAGCCTTGAATTTCTTCATCATCGACGAAGTGAAAGCGCTTGGATCCAATCAAACAACTAAATAAAATTCAAGAATAAACCAAAAAAAATATAAAAAATTTGAGAGACCTATTGGGTTCTTCTGGATCAACGAAGAACAATCAAAAGAAAAAAGAGTCCGATGTTTAGGAAATCGATGGAATGTATTGGTACGTCTCAAAGGAGAATGGGAGCGAGAGGCATACATATAGACGATGAAGGAGGGTTTAGGGTTTAGTAGGGTTCCGTTTAGAGATTGGATGACGTGAATCGTGTTCGTGACGATTTAGCGTGGTCTGATTTGGACCGTTGGCTGGGAATATAGCATCCAACATAAAGCTCCTAGATCATTCGATTCGTAACGGTTGACGTGTAAAACATTTGTGAAAGGATAACATCAATCGTAACGGTTAAGCTGTCCGCAACAGCTGGCGGTGTAGGACATCTTTACTAAAGGTTTAAAGAAAATTAATAAAATAGAAAAAATTACATGATTACTCATTCTAGGTTTTATCAAAGGTTTGAATTAAAAAAATACTAAAAATTGTCTTTGGATTTACAAAATTATTCAAAATAGTGATTCTTATTGATCTTCCGCACACAATCAAGTATTTTGGATTCCTCCCCCTTTTGATGTGATGAAAATTAATGTTGATGCATCTTTTGTTAAAGATAAGTCTTTTAATGTCTTGGGTTTCATCACTCATGATGATGATGGAACTTCTTTGCTAATTACAACGAATCTAACATTAATATACTCAATCATTATTGGAGTCAAATAACCTAGAAGTGATTTCTATTATTTCAAACAATTTCAATTGTGTTCATTTTCAAATCTGGCATATCATTGAGGATATCAGGTTCATGTTTGCCAACCCCCTATAGAGTTTTTCTTGCTTTATGTTCTAAGGGTTGTTAACGGTATTACTGACACCCTTGCAATGAGAGGCCTATCTATCTGGTGTAAAACAGTTTGGCTTCAATTTACTCCTTAGCTGAATTAGCTCGGCGAAGTTGATGCCTTGGCTTGTAACCCGTTTTCTATTCTAAAAGATTTTGCATTACCAAAAAATAAAATAAAAAAGTCAGGTATTTTTTGTCAATTTAAACTTTTAATGGGTAGTTTTATAAATCTAAACCCGATTTGGGATATTTTTGTCTATTGAAACATTCAGTGGGTAGTTTTGTAAACCTAAACTTGATTTTGGGTATTTTTATTGATTGAAACTTTGAATGGATAATTTTACAAAAAGAAAAATCAAAAGTGGGTAATCATGTAGTTTTTCCTTCAATCTATTGATATTGCCTATCAATATTTATACAATATAGTTCATACTTTATATTATACAATATGGATCGATACTTTCAACCTATCATATAAGTGATCTTTTAAAGATATGACACATAATGCACGTCATATTAATATTCATCATTGCTGATAGGATATAATTGATACAATACGATATAAATTGATACTTAAAATCCTTTGCGTAATAGGATAATCAATTGTAAAGGTTAGTTGTATTGAGAATTCTTTTTTGATAATGATATTCAAAATCTTCCCCACAATATTTCGAGGAAAAGAATCTCTACCCACCCGTGTTTTGTACCCAAACATAACTGAGTGTGAAAATACCCGAGATAGCTTGGGTTTTTTACACCCAACCGCATCCGAGTGCCGTAGCCATACTCTCGGACAGGTTCATTTTTTTCATTAAAAAAGAAAAATTCAGCCGACACCTATCAGCTGTATCGGCCGATACAATACCGATACATACAGCTATTATGTGCCGTAAAAAAGGTCTGCTACGGACAGGGAAGCGAGAGGCAGGCGGAGGTTTTACTTCTTTTGACTTTGGAGCGGTGGCGCGAAGTATCGGTATTGTATTCCCCACCGGGAGCCCCGGGAAAACCCTTCCATGGAACTCAACTTTTACTCCCAAACAGGAAGAAAAAGTTCGAGGTTAGGTATGGGGGAGTAGATTAGAGAGAGAAAGAAAGGGAAAAATCAAACATATCCTGTTAAAACACGTCGCATTTGCAGTAAGTTGATGTTTCTAATCCGAAGTCGATTGAGATTCTGTATATTTGTTTACGTTTTCGAATCATTTATCTGAAATTTAGGTCTCTCGAATCTCAATTGGTATCACCTAATTTGTTTTCTTCTGATAATTCTAGTTTTATATTAATATTTTCTGTTGTTTCTATTAATTTCTTCCCATCCTGTTTGATTCTGAAGAAAAAAACTGATTAACGGATGAGAATTCGAGGAGAAGTAAGCGTCTATGATATCATTCGAAAACTCCAGCATGGATATCAGATATCGTATCCTGGGAAGTGGGTTTCGCTTTATGGGTTCCAAATCTCTGTAGCAGGGATTTTGGGTGTTTCTGGTTTGATCTTGGCTATACGAGATGGTAAGACTGGAAACTTTCCCAGCTTACAGTGGTGGGTTGAGAGGAAGGATAGTTCTGAGAAACCATGCTTTGTAGCTGGTTTGAGAAATCTTGGCAATAATTGCTTTCTGAATGTGATTTTACAGGTATAACGTTTTGAAAATTGGTTTTTGCCTTTTCATTCTGTATGTTGGAGTTTTAATATTTTGAAGCTGTTGAGATGTATTCTAATCACAATTTGAAAATGTAAAATTTGCTCAGGCACTGGCTAGTTGCCCCTCATTCGTTATTTATCTCCAGAAAGTAATTGAGGAAGATGAATTGTTTGAGAAACGGCTTGAAAGCTTGCCTCTTACTGTTGCTTTGGTTGCTTTGTTGGAAGGTAATGCCAATTGTAATTGTTGCAGAGAATGTGAACATCTCAAATGCTGATGCTTGTATTTGTTGGCGTTTATTCTTTTTGTAAGCTATCTGAACAAATTTGCTCATTTCAAGCCTGTAATTAGAAATAGATAGAAGTTCATACTGTTTGTCATAGTTTGATGATTCTTTGTTTCACGAACGTTTATTGTTTGTGCACTTGATGTTTTCCAGTTTCAACAGTTTAGTTGATGGGAATTCATTTGAACAAAGGGAACTTGAATTTACTGCTAAAACCATTGACCTGACAGTTAGACCACTCTTTTGACATGTAATGATAACCTGGACTTCTAGGTGGACTGAAGTTTGCCCCACTAAGCATTTCCTTGTTGGTCATATCTTGCACTTGACTCTTCCTCCGGGGCTTTGGGAAACTGACCGATTAAGTTAGAAGGTGAAAACCTGGAGAATAAGATAGGAGATGCTTCTCCTGAGTAGAAATAGAATATGGAGCCTATTTATTTATTTTAAATGCCTTCACTTGTAATCTACGTTGCACTGATCTGTCTTCAATGGTGAATATGATATTGTAGGAACTGGCTGACTCAATCAACTTTCATGTTCAACTACGTAAGCAGTGATAATTCATCCTCTCGTTGTGATGATTGAAGGAGTTGGTACTTCCATGACTGTCATCTAATCCATGTTTCATGGGTATGTGTATTGGGAATTGAGTATGGTACGGGTCAAGGAGTTGGATCCAACCTAAGCATAGGATACTGGGACATGTGTCTAGAATTGGCATGGTTATGGGGGTTCAGCTAAATGTTTCAGAAATGGGGGCCTAATCATCCCCCTCTTCCTCGTATGCATTTCATATTGTTGGGTGTATTAGACACCTATTGCATACCCATACCCATAGTGTATCACGCTGACATAGATACTCGTGGTGTACAAAAAGTTTACAAGGAACCTAACATGTAGCACCACTAATGGAAGAGGCGAGTTCTTTCCAACTAGATATCAGCATCTTGTGTTGGAACTATGTAGCATCTAATCTGGTCCATATGGTATTCGACAATGAACTGCACCAAGTTATCTTAGTAGCTTTAGTTTCTTGAGCTACCAAGATCGTGAACACAATAGTTTAGCCATTTAGGAGGTGATTCTGCAGGCAAACCCACACCCATCCTACACATCCTTTGCAATGATATTCTCTACAACCAATATCAATCAATAAGTGATATAAGTGTTCTCCATATTTAGTTTCCCTAGTTGAAATCATATCTGGATGCCAATCTTACCTCTGTCATTATCAAGATCAGCTGGTTGTTTTATTAATTTCTCCTCCCAATTTATTCCTCAATGATAGCAAGTATCCTGCTCACAACCGCTATCAAGAACTAAGGAATATAAGTAATATCCACTCATCCCGTTATTGCAATGAATTTGTCAATGATCATTACATAGTTTTATTCTATTTCAGTGGATATGCATGGAGTTGGTATTTTTTTTTTTTAATTGAATAGTTTTTTGTCCCTTATCTTTATTTTCTATTGCTTATTTTGATTTTTTTGATAAAATTGAAAATACTAATTCTATTTATGATTTTTTATTATATTTAACCACTTGTGATTTTCTGCAGTTAAATTTAATTTCAAAAACTATGGGTGGGACCTATGAAATCGTGGTCCTAGGATTTTGTGTGGGATCTACATATGGTGCCATTAGTGTATGCCATTCTGGATTTCATCGTCTCCTTTCTGCTCCTGCATTTCTACTAATTTATCAACAATGTTAATACAATTTTGTGCTGATTTTTGAGAGAAATTTACTGCTTGTTTTCCATATAATTTTTTTTTTCTTTTTTGGGGCAGAGCTTGGCATCCTCCAGGACAGAAAGACGGTTTTGAGTCCACGGCAAGTGATGCTTGGAATGGATCTCTATATTCCTAATTTTAATTTAACAAGCCAGCAGGTGGCTCTCGTGGTGTTTTGCTTGTTTTGGCAATTTGCTTGTGACATACCAGCTTCTGATTCGTCATTCCATTGTACATGTAGGATGCAGCTGAAGCCTTCCTTCATCTTCTGTCTTCTTTAAGAGGGGAGTTCTTGGAATGCTATGTTCCACATTGCGGCTCTCTAGCAGATGCCTTGGTTTCTTCTCTTCGCAGGGTTCCCACCTCAAGAAGTAGGGAAGGCCAGAATGAGTGGGAAAGATGGCAGCAGCATTTTCTTGGACCATTTGATGGGATTCTTGGGAGTGTTTTAACTTGTAAAAGTTGTTCATCTCAGGTTGTTTATCTACCTTGCATCATAGTATCACTTATCATGTTGTGCCATTGTTTTCATGGACCACTAGTCTGGGTAGGCGGACTATCCTATTCATGACCATTCCTTGCCTTAGAACCATTGACTGGTAAATGTATCAGCAATTGGAAAGGATGGATGGGCGACTGTCAGGCCAAGGGCCATTATTCTGCTTAAAATTTTGAAAAATTAGTTGCAATAAGGTAATGTAGAAGTGTTGTGCCCCATACCTTTTTTATTAGAAGTAGGAGCTTTTAACACCACAATAAAGATACAGTTCTATAGGAAGAATGAACTACCCCTCCCCCTTCCTGATCTATGAATTCTAATCATTTGAACAGGTTCTTGGACCACAAGGTTGGTATAATCTGTCACCTGGTCCAATTTTAAGAGATTGTTTTTAGCAAATTTCTTTTTTGGGGACACTAAGGTGCACAGGGAAAGGTTATAATCTGATTGCAATCACCAATTTTCATTGGTTTCTGCCATTGGAGATCTCCTAGATGGAATTATTGTAGTCATTATATGAGAATCCACTCACTTGCAATTTTGCTTAACATTAAGTATCAATCTTCCTATTGTTTATTTTTTCTGGTTTGCATTATTGTTTTCTAATTTTGATTTACATTTGCAACATCTGCATTATTCTTTTCATTTCTGTGTATTTTTCTCTTTTCATTCGCAGATCTCAATGGTTTTTGAGTTTTTCCATAGCTTGCCTCTCTCACCACCGCTGGATCATAGCGCAACCATTGTACGTCCAGTGAGGGCCTCATCATTTTGAGGGTTCTGTATGTTTTATAGACCTCAATCTGCTTTCCATTATCATCTTGGCAATGTGCTCTGTATCTGACTTGTAGTTTTATACTTTTTTTTTTTTAATTGAATTCAAATAATTCTAGATTGATGGTTGTACCGTGGAGGATTGCCTAAAGCAGTTCACTGTTGCTGAGTACATAGAGAATTACCGTTGCAACCGGTGTTGGCATATTGCTGCTCTGAAATATTTATCAGCTATAGGACGAAGTGAGGTATTTGTCTATATTAATCCACTTTATCTTTTCCCTCAGAGGACAAAACAAAATCTTTAGTATCAGCTTAATAGAACTTGGGATGATCCATAATCAGTGGTTATTATGTTAGTCAATATAGGCATGTGACAAAGGTTTGGGACCTGTGGGTACTGTTAATGTATCTTCTTCGTGAAGACCATTCAGCTGGATATTCTGAAGTCCATCCCATCTATTGCGGGGTCAAAGTGGCTTGAAAATTATTTTCTCTGAATATTTAAAGGGAGAAAGATCTCTCCATGGCCTCTTCCCATTTAGTTGGTCTAAGGTTGAGTTGAGTTGAGTTGTAGAAAGACCTCTTCATGGCTTGCGTCTCTTCCCTCTGCCCACTGGTGCTGGTGTTTGTGCCACGTTACTGACTTTGCCTTTCTGACTATTTGATAGATAGGTTAGGGTTTAGATTTCGGAGTGAAAATCAATCATTTAACCACCCCTCCCCAAAAATTTGTATTGGGTATGTCCTCTTGTATTATCAATAGTTCTTCAACTGTTTTGCAGAAAAAAAGTTGCTTTTTCAACCTCTTCTTCGAAGCTTTTTGTCTTTACGTCTGACACTTGGCACATGCCCACTGTTTAAATTAAAAGTGTATGATAAAAGTACTGTTTGGTGGGAATGTTTCTGTGTACTGTAAAATTTTGGAGGGTTTAATGCTCAACTCTCAGTTTTGACTCTTGGCACATGCCCACTGTTTAAATTAAAAGTGTATGATAAAAGTACTGGTTTGGTGGGAATGTTTGTGTGTACTGTAAAATTTTGGAGCGTTTAATGCTCAACTCTCAGCTTATGCCTAGAATGTTATTTATTTTAGTATGTTAGGGGCTGTCGTTTGGTGCGATGGTAAAAAATTCAGGCTGCATGGGTTTGAGTCTTGATTGTTGGGATTGTGCTTAATGCGTTCCATCACTACTAGGACCCTGTGAAAGTGGGACTTGCAACAGAGTCCTAATGGTCCTTACTTGTTTTTATTTAATGGGAGAGGGTTCTCTGAGCAAGCAGCGTACTCTATGCCTTCTCACATTTATTTTCTTTTATTTCAAAAAGATTAATAAAATAATGTATTGTGAGGAGGCCTAGTATATGCCTTAGGTTCAGAGAGCCTTTTCCCTTGTTTAATATAGGTACATTCTGGTTGCTGTCATTTAACAGTTCACCATCTGGATAAGAAGATGGTTTAAGGGAAACTGGGGTAGAGCCGTAGAGGTAAACGCTCTTGGTTTTGTGGTTTAGTGGTAGGCTGGTTGGTTTGGATGGCCGTGCAGAGTTGGGCTTGGCCAATTCTCAGAACCCTGTCTTGCTGATTAGATGACATAACCATCTTATCTGTCATTCTTGGGGGTGGTTGCTACATTCTTTGGCATTCAGAAGTATTGTGTATATCAGTCATCAGTTATGAATCATCTGATCCGACAAAGAAATTGGAAGGAGGATTATCTGGAAGGATCCATCAAATCCTGGACCAACCCACTGCATTTGCATGCAATCCTGTTATGTAACATGTAATTTCTATTCATGATTGAATTTCATAGATTTCAAAGAAGCAACTTGACCACTTAAAGTACTGTACATAATTTTGCAAAGCTGTCTTATCTCCCAGGCACAGGTGGAAAAACTTAGCTGCTGTATGGGACAAGATTCTTGTGACTGCAGAAAGCTCTTTCCTCAGGATGCATTACCATGGTCAAATGAATTTTCACATAGTTTCAAGCAATTAAGTATTGCTCGTTGTCCACAGGTATGGAGGTTGAGACACTTCCATATGTGTTTTAAGATACTTGGCAACTGAAACTTGAATTCTTTTAAGAATGGAACACTGGCAACCTTTGTAATGGAGATGGGACCATTTAAGGGGCTTCCCTTGTGAATTATAAGATAACTAGGGGCAAAAATTCAAATCAATTGCATGTTTTTTTGGAGCTTAATGATCATAACTTTAGGACAATTCTTAATTTTCCTTTTATAAAATATCTTAGGCTGTCAGTTGACTATTTGGCCCCGTTCTTTGCATGGTCCCTAGTGCAAAGGTACCATATGTTAAGTTATCGCTTGGCCCATCGACCATGATCATCTCATGTCTTCTTATCTTATGTTTGATACTTTGCCTTATTTTTTGTACTGGGATTGTTGTTAGTGCTGCTTTTACCTGATGATTGAATGATACTGATATATTGTATATACTCTTTGAATTCCATTGGTCTAACCTTTCACTCACAGATTCTATGCATTCATCTCCAACGTGCTTCAGTGAATACATTTGGAGAACTAGTCAAACTTCAGGTATTGGAATCTCCCTGTCAAAATTTCTGTTTGATATGCTTGGGGTCTTGCAATGCTCTTGAGTCACCGTCTCTCTTCCCCCCCAAACAACCCCACCCACCCCGAAAAAAAAAAAAAAGAATGAGACTGAGTTTTCCTTGTGGGTTGGTACGTATGGGTGAGTCTTCCTTGCTTTCACATGTGAAATGTTAATTTAGTGTTCTCTACATTCCTGTGTATGGAATGTATATGCAAATTGAAAATACTTCTTTGTCATCTGATGCTTTTATATGAATGTGCAAGTTTTTTTACTTGATGCTATTACTACTGAGTGTTTCTATTTCTAATTTTCTTAATGAATTTTTTCGCATTGTTACCTAGCAGAAGGTGATCTCTTCTGTTCTCACAATTGATTAAAGTAGGTTTATAATTGTAGGGCCATATATCATTTCCTTTGATCTTGGACCTCTTCCCATTCACGAAGGATGCTGTGGGTGTGGGTACCGAAGACCTTGAAAAAAATACATGCAAGATGCAAGTGAAGCGGCCGCATCATCCATCCATCCCTCAGCTCAACTATTTTAAAATGCCAATTGATACGCGAATATTACAACACATTTATGGGCTGGCAGGAGATGGCATCTCTTCAGAAGCAGTAGTTGAAGATGGATTGGGATGCTCTGCAGATAAATCACCAAGTGATGAATACTCTCAACCTATTGAAAGAGAACCTGGATTGGACTACCTTGAAGGCTGCTCAGGTCTTAATGGCACAGGGACACAATCGCAACCAGTTGACAAGGTTGGTCAGTTACTTGCTGATAGCTATACAGTTGGCAAATTTACTTTTATTGCCCCCCCTTCAGATATTGGTTGTTTGTCAGGATTAAGCATCAAATAATGGTGCTAACCGTTGAGGTACATTTTCTCATCAATTTTTTTTTCCCCCATTTTTATCTTCCTTTATGAGTTCAGGTTAATTGGACTTGTCCATCGGCACCTTCAAGGAGTTACATGTATCGGCTTGTTGCTGTTATTGAGCATTTTGGCAGAGTTGGAAGTGGGCATTACACAGTTTATAGAAGACTAAGGGCTGAGTCAGATAACATAGACACCAATGGATGTATTGGGTCTGGACATGTTTACTGGTTTGGTGTCTCTGACTCAGAAGTGTTTAGTGTTTCAGAAAAAGATGTTCTCAGTGCAGAAGCAAGCTTGCTTTTCTATGAGAGAATTGAACAGCCCTAATGGTGCCCCAACTGATTTTAACGTGATGGAATTTTGCCCCGTTTTTCACTCTTGTCAACTTGAGAACTCAAATTATTTGCAGTTTGCAAAAAACTTGAATTTCTCTCATGTTTCAAGTTATTGGATGTATCCTCATTACGATTTTTGGTTAATTTGTTCTGCTCTGGGGCTAAATATCTTCCCCCCCCCCCCCTCCCTTCCAAAAAAAAAAAAAGAAGAAGAAGAAGAAGAAAGATCCAGCTATTTAGCCGAATTTTGAATAAGGCCAACCCCAAGGAGTATCCTACTGAGAAGGAGAGTTTCATTAAACACACTGATTTTTCATACTGCCCTTTGATTATGGGAGAGACCTGCAACAAATTGGCAAGTTGGAATGTAAATGGATAGTCGAAATCCGAATTCGAATTCGCATTCGTATTCGTTTAGGGATATCCGGATTATAATTAAAAAAAATAATTATTCGATCCGATTAAATAATTAATTAATGATTTTGAGGGTTCTTAAAGTTTAAACAGGTTCTAGAGTATGAGGAAAAGAGTAAAAACAATCTAGAAAGATGGATTAAGAACAAATTATATTCATTGGGGAAAGAAAGGTCCGGATTGTACAAGTCAGAGAGTAAACGGATAGTAGAAAATCTGAATTTGATCCACATCAGTATTTGTTTAGGGGTATCCATATCCGGATCTGAACACATCCAATCCGAATTTGATCCGTTTACATCCTTAAATTGGCAAATTATTACAGTAGAAAAATAGACCTACACATTGGCAAGTTATTACAGCAAAAAAAAAAAAAAAAAACACATATTGGGTATTTTATACGTCAAGCTAATAATGAATAGCAAAATGATATATTCAACGAGGACAAATACAAGGGAGAGGGGGAGACGAGAGTGTGAGAGGGAAATACACAGTATACAGTACACGATAACAATGTGTAATTTCTTTTCCTTTTGTTGTTTATTTAAAGAGGAAAAGAAAGTTAACCAATCACGTCCTCTACACCTAGACATAGATTGCACGACAAGACTGATACAATACTAGGAACCATAGAATTATATGAGATTGAGTTCTTTATATATCTGTGTAATTTATGTCTCCTTGTGTCTAGCTCCTCTCTCTCCTTTCATGATAAGAGAGATAGGTATGTCATTTCATGAGGAGGAAGAGAGATAAACGAAGGGAGGTGCTAATATATACTATGCAAGCATTCCTTCTCCCTAATTATATTAACAAACCACTAATGAGTATAGGTGGACTATAATGGTGGCCAGAGATGAGTTTTTTTTCCTTTGGGACCATAATGGTGGCAAGAGATGAGTAGATATCATTGATTCACCTGCTTCCCTTTATTTTTTAATTTTTAGAACCACTTCCCCTTCTTACCAAAAAATAAAAAATAAATAAATAACCACTTTCACCTACCCTCCGACCTCCTTCCCAATTTTTATTGCCGCCATCAGGAAATTTATGTCTCCGTCGTGTTTTAATTAAAGATAATACAACTTTTGAGTATGATGTAATCGTAAATAACTTTCAAAATATTGTAAAATATTATTTAAATTATCCTTATCAAATAGCAGAGGCTAATTCAATCAAACAACTTCCATTTGCTAAAAATTGGTTTCCATGACTTTCTTTCCTCTTGTTTACTTTGAGCTTCGACCATTCTCATAAAGATCACATGTCAAGATAGAAAATACATCACATGACACATATTGCTCAAGAACGCATACAATATATATATATATATATATATATATATTTTTTTTTGAGGTAAAAGATCCCATCAATTCGAAGATGAAATCATAAAGATAAGGAATTTAATCTGACAATCGGATATGGCAAATAGAAGACTGCCATTTGGATTTACCTTTGTTCATTTAATCTCTTGATTTTCTTTTTTATGGAAATTCAATCTCCTGATTTTTACTTAGTTTGTGATCAGTAAAAGTTGATGATGCAAGAATCACCGATTATTTAAAAAAAAATGTTTTAGGACTTTAGGATAGTGGTTGAATCTACACTTGAAACTTTTTTTTTTTTTTTTTTTTTCATAATATTTATATTTATAATTTAAATAATTTAGATACATGATTCATGTTTGGTAGGTTTACGAAAAATCTCGACATCAGCATTAGTTCTATCATTAAAATTTATAGGCATAGATCCCAATGTTACATATTAGCGCATGAAAATTCAGCCCAACCAAATCGTCAAGTGGCAAAAAAAAAAAAAAAAAAAAAAAAAAATCATAACTCTGGAGTACACAATAGTGATAACCATACATGAACATACATAGCAGCATGGCAAATACACAAGAGTTAATTAAGTTTTGAAATTTGACCTATGTCTAATTCAAATCATGTTCTTTTTATCCCACAGTCAAAATGATAGGTGCCCTAGATAAGATATTTTTTAACAATATATATATATATCCATCAAAATGAGAGGAATTTACCTAATTTTAATGAAACTAAGGGGACATGATCACTCCCTAGTTATGGCATTTGCACCTAGGCACAAAGGGTGACAAAATGATGCCCCATCCTTTGAAACCTAGAAAACATATCCCTTATTTATGCTTCATCATTGATCTCCATGCTGATATAGAGGTCACATGATCAAGAGCATTCTTTTACCTTAAACTAAACCTCGTCTCCTATAACACATAAAAAAATTCCAACAATGCTAGTGTTAAAAATCTTTCCCACACCCTTACATAATGAACCATCAGAAATAGAGTAACCCCAGCAAATAAAAAAGATCCAACAATTCAATCCTAAAACCATGGAATTGGCCACTCAAACAACTACATTTCAAATTTGTCATTGCGATCATCCAAAATCGAAAACAATCACATTAATTCTAATCCAAATTGACCAATTCCACCAATCCGATTCCAATTTTTGACAGAATGGTACTATGGGTTCTACAAGCAAGGTTATGCAACCATTGATGTTTCTCATGGTTTTAGGTATTGATATTGGATCGGCCGTATCGTATCAATGTCGATTGAGACCAATCCAATACTCGATCAATCTGAGATTAGGTATCATATCGATATCTGGGAGAAAATTGTTAAGAAAAACCTAATTTTTTATGAAAAATAAAAATAATATTAACCAATCCAAATCAATACAAATTGATCCCAAATCAATTTCATACCAGTATCAGCTATCTTAAAAAAAAAAAAAAAAAAAAAAAAGAGGATTATCAGCTAAAACCTATATTGATATCGAGAGCTAAATCCTACTCTCTCCACAAAAGTATCAAAGTTACACGTCATCTCAAAGATTCGAATGACGTCACATAAGCACGTGGGTGGCAGGCCCTTCCTAGATCTTTCTCTAGCGTTTCCTTTCCACTTAATTTTCACCTTATAAAGAGGATGATTCTAACTTGTAAGACAAGCCCAATTGACTTGAAGGGAAAAATATTACTGTTTATAAAATAAGGTTTAGAATTATTACAGTGGCCAATAATACATTAGTATGAAGGATCAATCAAGAAAGGTGTATCAAGTTTCTTACTCATCCACTTGTAATCCATCCGTGGATTGCTTAAATAGTTATGGTGAATTGGGGATTGTGTGAATAAACGTATGGTCTCAAGTTCAATTTTTATAATATCAATTTGATTTGAAAAAGTTTTACGATTTCGGTGTAAATAGCTTGATTCGATTTTGATAAACTATTATTTCAGTTTCGGTTTCAAATAAACATTCTTATTTAGCCTATTCAACATTTAACAAAGAGGGAGAGTTCCTTCCGATGCCCGTATTTAATTTCAAGAGTTGAAAGGAGGTATTACATGAAACTTGTGTATCAAATATGAGGTTGCTACAGTAAGATGGGTGGGAGGCATACATTTTCGGTTCAAAGCCGGCATTGTGGCATAATTTAACCCTTTTAACAAATTATATGTCAGGTCCATGTGCTCCTTATGTTATGATGATTGTATAGGGATGGATTAAGGATGTCAATAGGCCGTTTTGATTGATTTTTTGTCTTCTAAATTTGACCGATAGTGTGTTTATATCAGATCTACAGACCGGATTCCTTAAACTGTGATTAGGCACAATGATAATCATTGGTAGAAGAATTAACCATTGTTTAAGGAAAACTCGGAGCTTCCATGGCCTTCTCAAAAAAATTTCCCTCCAAAGATAGCTACTCAACAAGGACAGGGTAAACAAGTCAAAAAGAAAATCAATTTAAGCAAAGATTCCGGATTTCTCCAACTTTATCAACATAGATGGTGAAAAGTCTTCAATAATAATCTAAAATTCTTTGATGAACCCTTGTGGGTGAAGGAAAGAAAAGTAAAACTTTCTCCCTTTCATATTTCCCTTCCCAATCTTCCATACCAGAAACCAAATTCTTGGATTACACGCATTGTGTTTACCACAAGCCCTTTCCCTTCCCTGTTCCCTTGAAAGTCTCAGCACACTTATCTTCTTTCTTTCACACACACTGAACCCATGTGACTTTTCTTATCCGAGAAAATTCTTAGACCACAGAAGAGGAATATCCACTTATGAGATTACTCTTTCTGTTTTTTAAAAGTTATTCATATAACAATTGAATGTGACATTTCAAAAAAATCACAAGACTAATCTGAATCATTTTCATTAAAGATCTTTTTTAAAATTATATATTAATACAAATTGGAGGATTTGATTGAATTAGACTCTGAAATTTGACACGTATAATTGACGAAATATATCTTTATTCATGAGACTCCTAATATTGCAAGGTCTCTGTGGAAGGGTAGATGTATGCAACATCACCTCCTTTTCGTGGAAAGGTTGTTTCCTTGATTCAAACCTATGTAGCTGTCAGGTTGCAATTACTATTGTGCTAAGACCCACCGTGTGGAAAAAATAACAAACCATTATGATAATAATAATTCACCTTTCATGAGGTTTGTAAGGAAAATTTATTAACTCTAATCCTCTAATCTAGAGTCTCCGTCCCCACCATGGGATCTGTTATCGAAAGTACCTTTAGAAGGAACATTTTCTCTTATCCTTGGTTATTTCGGGTTAAGAAGAGGTAAACGCACCAAGAAAAAAAATTAAAATCCATTGGTAATTTGTCGGCAAATTGATCACCTCCGATAGGATAAGACTATTACACAATGTAGGCTCAAGGGTTGACCACTGGATCCTTGGAGACCATTGAACGCGTCAGATCAATTAAGCCTTGGCGGTTGGGCTTCTATATAAATGAGCATTTCATATGTAGATTGCAGAACTAGCTCAGAGCAACAATGGCTTTCTCTTCTCTCTCTTCAGCTTCTGTGTCTCTGCTCTTGATCTCTTCTTTCTTCTTATTGGGTGTCTCAGAGGTACACTCTGAATCTTCCCATCATTTGGTGAAGGGAATGTCATGGTCATTCTACAAGTCCAAATGCCCTGAGGTGGAGAGCATCGTCAGGAAACATCTTAAGAAGGTCTTCAAGAAGGATATTGGCGTAGCTGCAGGCCTCCTTCGCCTTCACTTCCATGACTGCTTTGTTCTGGTCACTCTCTCTCTCTCTCTCTCTCTCTCTCCTTCTTCAGGCCTCCATCACTTTAATTTAATAACTTTGCAATTGCAGGGATGTGATGCCTCAGTGTTGCTGGATGGGTCAGCAAGCGGGCCAAGCGAGCAGGAGGATCCTCCCAACTTCACCCTCAGAGCTAAGGCGTTTCAGATCATTAACGACCTCCAAGCCCTCGTTCAGGAGCACTGCGATCGCGTCGTCTCTTGTGCAGACCTCGTCGCTCTTGCTGCCCGTGATTCCGTTTTCTTGGTAAACCTTATCCTTTCTTGTACTTCCTCCACTACTTCAAAGATGCAGTGAGTGCACTCCATGGCTAGGAATGAAAAGGGTTTTAGTACTACTTGTGATTACTAGGCTTATAGTTTTGAAGAGTCTCACTGAGAACCCAATGTGCAGTAAAAGGGATCAGATTGAGATCTCTAGCATTCGAAATCACTATACAAAATTTATATTTAACCCTCAACCCTAAAGCTCAGGCTTTTGGATTGGAAGCTATCACTCGCTAACAATTAGCTTCTTTCTTGAAAATGTCTTATAATTTTGAAGGGCCTCTCCACCTTGAAGCTAGGGTTTTTGGGTTGAACACCGTTACTCACCAAGTCACCTTCCTATCTAAAATTTTGCTTTTTCTTGTGTTTTGATTTGGTATTTGCAGTCTGGGGGTCCAGATTACAGAGTGCCCTTAGGAAGGCGTGACAGTCTAAACTTCGCAACAAGAGAAGCAACTCTAGCAAACCTCCTACCAGGGACAAGCAACACAACCGCAGTTCTCAACTTGATGGCAACCAAGAAATTAGACGCCACCGACGCCGTCGCACTCTCCGGCGGCCACACGATCGGCGTCGGCCACTGTTCTTCCTTCACCGAACGCCTCTACCCAACCCAAGACCCCACCATGGACAAGTCATTCGCAACCGAACTCAAGAAAACCTGCCCAGAATTAAACACAAGCGCCACCACCGTCTTGGATGTCCGTACACCCAACTTGTTCGATAACAAGTACTATATCAACTTGGTGAAACGAGAAGGCCTCTTCACCTCCGATCAGGACCTGTACATGGACAGTAGGACGAAGGAAATCGTCACTAGCTTCGCAGAGGACGAGGAGCTGTTCTTCGAGAAGTTCGTCAACGGCATGATTAAGATGGGCCAACTTAATGTCTTGACGGGGAAGAAGGGAGAGGTTCGTGCCAATTGCTCGGCTGTCAACTCTGATGCGTACTTGTCGACAGCGGTGGATGCCGACGGCGATGAATACGACGACGAGCAGAGCGCCGAGTTATAAGTTGTCACCTTTTTCTCATCTTATCTGAAACTATTCTACATTTCCACTAGGTGTAGGAAGACTTGCTTTTATGCAACTACCAGTCTATGCAAGATTGTAAATTTGTGGTGGTGGTGGTGGTGTTTGTTGTCGTTGTCTTAATTAAATAAAAGCAAAGTTTTTTCTCTGCTTTTACTTTCACTCTGACTGTAAAGTCTTGGATTAAATTCATATCTTAAGAGTTAAGACTCCTAATTGGTGCGAGTCTAATTTGGTATTATGTCAAAACAAATAATTATTTTTGAGAAAAATGAACTATGTCTGAACGGGAACCATTCTACCAGATAAGACAACCCTAAAATCAACTCCCATGAGGACTAATATAGGATTGTACGGGGGTGGATACTGAGTATCGACTATTCTAATACCATTTCGACTATTCTAATACTATTGATTCAAACTTAGGGTCCATTTGATAATGTTTTAAGAAATGTATTTATGTCTTTTCTGTGTCCAGAAACGAAATAAAAAGTATTTAATAAAACTGTTTTGTTTCACTCGTTTTATAAATAGAAATTGAAATTTCTACCTATTTATGATTCAAGAAACGATCCAGTCGAAACAAGTAGAACTTGTTTTACTGTTTCTAGAAACGACTCGTGACCATTCTTTCGCTTGTTACTATCGACTTCCAAAAACATGACTTATCAAACATCTTCAATTTTGTTTCTGTTTCTAGAAACTAAAATTTATGTTTCTACCGTTTCTTGAAACAGAAAGGGCAAAAACATTATCAAATGAGCCCTTAGAGAAAACAAAACCCAATAAACGACTCATATGGTGAAACTCGATCTTGGGGAATTGAAATAGTATCAATCTCAGTTGATACATATACGAAACTTATTCAAATTTGCGCTTTTACCCTTGATTCAATTCCGATACCCAATCTAGGATTGACCATGTATTGTTATCAGCCTCTAAAATTAGAACCCTGATACTAAGTCATTTCTTCTTTTTTTTTTTTTTTTTTTTTGCTAATAATGGGTATCCAAACCTTCGACGTGACTGATTTTGCATGTCCATACTAACCTCACAATCGCATGAACTGGATCATACTAGGATTGAATGAGAACCATTCATCTTTCATTGAAAACAATAAAGGACACTAACATCCCGTGTGAGTGACATTTTCTATGATTATTCCATGATTGCTCTATTTTCTCTTCATGTTGTTATAAAACTAATTTATTAATAATCTGCAAATGAAACAACATATATTGCAACCTTAACATCTTGATAGTAAGCATGACAATTAGTTATGGATTGGTGGCTCTGCATGAACTGGGCTATAATCAATGGTCACTAGGTCTACTCCAATTGTAGGGTACTCCTCTTTAGGAACAAACAGCTCAGTGTGTCCCTTCGTCTTTGCACCCACCTCTGGATTAATATCAGCCTTGGCTTCATTACTTCCTGTGCTTACACTTCGACCTGCAACAAGTAAAACCAATGAGAATCAAATTAATGAGATGGGTTCGTCTAAACTTCCCCATTAATCCATTCCAAATCATACCTTCAACAGTGATGGAGATGACTAAAAACAAGAAAAGAACCACAAGAGCACGTTTGCATGGCAACACAGACATTGTTATCTCTCTTTAGAACTTATGAATCAATTCAAATATACATTTCATTCATTGGTACAAGCTTATATAGTTGAGTATGAAATAACTTTACAAATATAAGTAATTTCCAAGATAGATCGATATTAAGACTAATTGGGAAGACAAACAATCATACTAAAGAAAGGACTTTGGGAATCTTTAAAGGCATTTTTCATATATTTATTTATTTATTAATGAAAATTTTCCATATCTTGACGAACCAAGGAGTATAGTGGTTGAGATGCCCAAGAAGTGCTAGAGCCAAAATTGAATGAAACGTTGTCAAATAAAAAAGAAATTTGGAAGTTCAAGAGTTTACGGTCATTGTTGACACTCTTTACCAAAATGACCACATAATTCCTTCTATAAAATAGTAAACAATGCACCTTCAATAAGAAGAATTTTGGAAGTTCAAGAGTTTGCATCCCTGACACTCTTTACCAAAATGACCATAATTCTTTCTATAAAATAGTGAACAATGCACCTTTTTATGCACATATGGCTCGAATTCTAGTTCTTTTTGAGTTAGTATAGATGTCACCATGAAATTACCCTAAAATAGTGATTAGTAACTATTATTTCCAACTTCAATCCTTTGGCTTAGGCTTGTGGGCCCATTTAAAAATACTCTAACACCAATCATATAATTAATTGAATAATATTATGATATATAGAAAAAGGGCCTATGAGTTGTAAAATTCATTTGTTGTCAAACTAATTCACATGTCCATCTACAACATAACAGCTAATTTTTTTTATAGTTATCAAATTCGAGCCAAAAAAAAAATGACGGAAGTCATTCTACCATTTATTTCATGTACTTTTACCTTGTTTTCAATGTTTATGATAGTTTTCTATCAAAAAAAAAAATCATATATGATTAATATAGTATCATGCAAGGGTTGACACCTATGATCAATTGTTCAGATACCATCTATACTAATTGTGGGTGAACTCAAGCTAATAAACGGCTTATAAGGTGAAAGAATCTAAGACAATATCAGCACACACCAAACCCCTTTCAAAATTGATTTGGAATCAACTCCCATATGATTGATATTGGATCTTGTGAGTGTTGCAACTAAGGATTAGTTGTTCTAATACCAGTGAAATGAATTATACAACAACTCAATCCCATAAATGACTTATAAGGTGAGAGAACTCAAGACCATATATCAAACCGCACTAAACCACTTTCAAAACTAATGTAGAATCAACACCCATATGACCGATATAGAATTGTAACACTCACAATACTCCGAATGCTTCAATTCAACAAATATTAATTGCTTTGTTAGCATGTATGTATTTTTGAAAGCCTATGTATCTAAGTTATCTCGGAAAGCCCAAAATAAAATTGTAGGGGTCTTTCTCATTTGTCTTCCTCAGCAAATAAATAAAAAATCTCAATAGCTATAAAGATAAAGCAAATTTGTAAGTGTCACAACATTAAATTAACTTTTATTTATGATATTATTAAACAAATTAACTTATTAATATCTTGCAAATGAATAGCATAGGAGCCTTTACATTTTGATACTAAGCATGAAAATTAATTATGGATCGGTGGCTTGTCATGAGCTACGGAATAATCAATGGTCACCAGGTCTGCTCCAACTGCAGGGTACTCCTCTTTAGGAATAAACAACTCAGTGTGACTCTTCATCTCTGCACCCACCACCTCTGGGTGAATATCAAGAATGGCTTCATCACTTCTTGTCCTTAACCTTCGACCTGCAACCAAAAAAAAAATAAAAACCAATTAGAATCAAATTAATGAGAAGGAATTATCTAAACTTCTCCATTAATCCATTCTAAATTATATACCGTCAACAGTGGTGGAGATGATGAAGAACAAAAAAAGAACCACAAGAAGAGCACATTTGCATGGGACCTTAGACATCATTATCTCTCTTTAGATCTCCTTGTTTCTGACCTACTCATCTCACCATCTTATATAGATGATGAGAGACTTGGTTATGTAGAGGTTTTTTTTTTTTTTTTTTTTTTTTTTTTTTTTTTTTAATTAATTAATTTGTGTGTGTGTGTTAAAATTCTGTTATAGTAATTTTAAGTGTTTTTTAGTTTCTTAGTTTTTTGGTTTTGGTAAGATTTTATGCATAAGGTCATGTAGAAACACAATCACGTCCATACAGTTTAATAACAAGTTTCTCTCTCAAGAAGGAACAATGGAGAGAGAAAGCTTTGACTGGATTTCCATTATTGTAGATTAGTTTACCATGTTTTTTTGGTGGGTTACTATGTTGGTCTTTCTGGGGATTAGTTGAGGTGTGTGTAAGCTGATCCGGACACATTGGTTTCAAAAAAAAAAAAACTTTACATGGTTTCCTCCAAAAATACGAGAAGCAGTACCTGAAAGCCTTCAATCATGTAGCCCATACTAAAGAGGAAAGTTTCAAGAAGGAAAGATCCATAATCTCAAGGATATTTAATAGGGTTGTCAGTTCTAGGCCCGGCCCAGTAAGTCTGATGGAGTCCGGATGTTTAAAGTTCAAATCGGTCTGGCCTGATTAATAAATGTCGGGCTCACATCTGGGCCAAGCTCATGATTTATATTTTTTATTATAATTGGGCTTGGTTTTAGGATTCTAAATTATTGCAGATCTTTATTTGATTAATGGGTCAGCCAAGCCTATGAGTTGTTTATTTAATTATTTTGGGTCCATGGTAAAGTAGGTTTAGGGTCTTAGTGTTGCTTTGGATCTCTGTTATCAGATGAGAAGTTGAGATTGATTAGGGTTTGTGTAGGTTTTTATTTTTATTTTTTATTTATTATATGTAATGGGAGATTCATCAAAGGAAGTATTCATGTATTTAATTTGGAAGTTTTTTTTTCTGAAGTATTGAAGAACTTCACCTCTTTCAAGCTTAATGACAGTTGTCTAGTTCAGTTGGTGAAGTTGTGGCGCACAATCCACACTTACTAGGAGGTCTCGAGTTGAGACTTCTAGCCATTACCTCACTCTCGCCTTTATATAGAATAGGTACCAATTAAAAAAAAAAAAAAAAAAAAAACCAAGGATGATATTAACTTTTAAGTATAGCTTGGTATCGACCAATTCGATATGATTACAA
>NC_056559.1:34504312-34567379 GCF_013358625.1 Macadamia integrifolia | reverse complement strand
TCCATTATTGTAGATTGGTTTATGTTAAGTTTGTCTCGAATTCTTGATCCGTTTTGAAGATTGACCCGATCCGACATATTTTGGTGGCGACCCGAATGGGAATTTTTCTGAGATCTGTGATGGAATCGGCCCAAGCCCGGAGCCCATCACTGATCTCGTATGGGGGTGCGGGGGCATAGCCCCCACGGTATGGTTCGACCGGATCGACCGTGACCCGATGGGTCGAACCGCTATTTGGAGTATATATATATAATGTACTGTTGCTTGTTGAGAGTCATTGTATTCTAGGGTTTTCACGAAGCTAGGGTTTCAGGGCGAGTTCTTCTTCGCCGCTGCTAGATTGTAATCCTTCTTCTACATAGTGAATCATCTTCTTCTTCGCCCGAGGACGTAGCACACCACCTTGGTGTGTGAACCTCGTTAAATCTCTGTGTCGTACGGATCTATTGTCTCTCTTTATTCGTGTTTCTTGGTGTTTGATCTAATAGTTTACCATGTTTTTTTGGTGGGTTACTATGTTGGTCTTTCTGGATTAGTTGAGGTGTGTGTAAGCTGATCCGGACACATTGGTTTAAAAAAAAAAACAAGTTTACATGGTTTCCTCCAAAAATACGAGAAGCAGTACCTGAAAGCCTTCAATCATGTAGCCCATACTAAAGAGGAAAGTTTCAAGAAGGAAAGATCCATAATCTCAAGGATATTTAATAGGGTTGTCAGTTCTAGGCCCGGCCCAGTAAGTCTGATCGAGTCCGGATGTTTAAAGTTCAAATCGGTCTGGCCTGATTAATAAATGTCGGGCTCACATCTGGGCCAAGCTCATGATTTATATTTTTTGTTTTAATTGGGCTTCGTTTTAGGGTTCTAAATTATTGCAGATCTTTATTTGATTAATGGGTCAGCCAAGCCTATGAGTTGTTTATTTAATTATTTTGGGTCCATAGTAAAGTAGGTTTAGGGTCTTAGTGTTGCTTTGGATCTCTGTTATCAGATGAGAAGTTGAGATAGATTAGGGTTTGTGTAGGTTTTTATTTTTATTTTTTATTTATTATATGTAATGGGAGATTCATCAAAGGAAGTATTCACGTATTTAATTTGGAAGTTTTTTTTCTGAAGTATTGAAGAACTTCACCTCTTTCAAGCTTAACGACAGTTGTCTAGTTCAGTTGGTGAAGTTGTGGTGCACAATCCACACTTACCAAGAGGTCTCGAGTTGAGACTTCTAGCCATTACCTCACTCTCGCCTTTATATAGAATAGGTACCAATTAAAAAAAAAAAAAAAAACTCTCTTTCAAGCTTCAAAAAGCTTGTAACATGTGGGTTGAGCACATCTGCACCTTTTATCGTTCCTTGAATAGTATGACAATTGGTTCTATGTCTTTGGAAAACATTATTTTCCCAACCCTAACAATGTTGTTTGCACATTGCTGCGAAACCTTAGAGATAAAAGGAGGCTTTGAGGAACTAGTAATATATCTGACGATTATAGTGAAGGTGAGCTTTGTTTGAATTTGAAAGAAGGGAAAAAGGGTTTGTTTGCAATGGTAGAGATAGAAGGGACGAAGTTTGAAAGCCAAAGGGTCTTTGAGTTTAGACTCTTAGAAAGGCTTGGGTACTTCAAGATGGGGTTTTGATAAATTCGATTTTCCCCTTCTAAATAGTAAAGTTTAAGTGTTTAATGTGAATAATATAAAATCCACGTATATCAACTATTTGAAAATATACGAAAATATAAGAATTTTGGTCTTAAAATATAGGAACACGTATAATTCATGTACTAAATGCGAATTTCCTAACTATGATTATATCTTTAGCTTTATAAATTCACATCCCAAAATGCATTTTAGGAATGGTTATAAGACTCTATGATGGTTAACCCAAAATAGAAATAATTGTAAAATTGCTTTCACTATAGAATTTATACTAATCACCAGTCTAGGAATTCCACCCATTGCAAATATGGCTCAAATTGGAAGTTCAAGAGTTTGCATCCCTGACACTTTTTACCAAAATGATCATAATTCCTTCTATAAAATAGTAAACACTGCACTTCTTTATGCATATATGGCTTGAATTCTAGTTTTTTTTGAGTTAGTATAGATGTAACCGTGAAATTACCCCAAAATAGTGGTTGGTAATCACTATTTCCATCTTCAGTCCTTTGGCTTAGGCTTGTGGGCCCATTTAAAAATACTCTAACATCAATCTTATCATTTGTTAAATCATATAATTAATTGAATAATATTATGATATATAGAAGAGGGGCCCATGAGTTGTAAAATTTATTTGTTGTCCAACTAATTCACATGTCCATCTACAATATAATAGCTAATTTTTTATAGGTCACAAACACTTATTCGAGCAAAAAAAAAAAAAAAAAAACCAATGATGGGAGTCATTCTACCAATTATTTCATGTACTTTTGCTTGTGCTTTAATGTTTCTGATAGTTTTCTATCAAAAATATATCATAGATGATTAATATGGTATCATGCAAAGGTTGACATGTATGATCGACCGTTCAGATACCTTCTATTTTAATTGTGGGTGAACTCAACTTAATAGATGGCTTATAAGGTGAAGGAATCCAAAACAATATCAACACACACCAAACCCCTTTCAAATTTGATGTGGGATCAACTCCCATATGATTGATATTGGATCTTGTGAGTGTTGCAACTAAGGATCGATCATTCTAATACCATTGATATGAATAATACAAGAACTCAACCCCATAAACGGTTTATAAGGTGAGAGAACTCAAGACCATATATCAAAACACATTAAACCACTTTCAAAACCAATGTAGAATCAACACCCATATGACTGATTTAGAATTGTTACACTCATGGTAGTAGGGGAACCTGCTGCTGGAACAAATCTTGGTTTTTCTCATTCGGGACTAAAATGAGGCGACTACTCTTTTACTCTGGTTTTTGAGTCACAGTTGCTAACGGGCAAATGCGTGTGTACTATTGCTTGTGCTTGCTCATTAGAGAATGTCCTAGTGGTCAATAGGGGGCTAATAACTTGAGTTAGAAGTAGGAGACTATCAGAGTTATTAACTGCTTTGTTAACTTGTATGTATTATTGAAAGCCTATGTACCTAAGTTATCTTCGAAAGCCCTCAATAAAATTGTAGGCTTTTCTTGTTTATCTTCCTTGGCAAATAAATAAAAAATCTCAATAGATATAAAGATAAAGCAAATGTGTAAGTGTCACAGTATTAAATTAACTTTTTATTTATGATATTATTAAACAATTTAACTTATTCATATCCTGCAAATGAAACAGCATAGGAGCCTTCACATCTTGATACTAAGCATGAAAATCAATTATGGATGGGTGGCTTGTCATGAGCTACAGAATAATCAATGGTCACTAGGTCTGCTCCAACTGCAAGGTACTCCTCTTTTGGAATAAACAGCCCAGTGTGTCTCTTCATCTCTGCACCCACCACCTCTGGGTGAATATCAACAATGGCTTCATTACTTCCTGTCCTTACATTTCGACCTGCAACAAATAGGAATTAAAAAAAAAAACAATTAGAATCAAATTAATGAAAAGGGTTTATCTAAACTTCTCTACTAATCCATTCTAAATTATATACCTTCAACAGTGATGGAGATGATGAAGAAAAAAAAAAAAAAAAGAACCACAAGAAGAGTACATTTGCATGGGACCTTAGATATCATTATCTCTCTTTAGATCTCCTTGTTTCTGACCTCCTCATCTCACCATCTTATATAGATGATGGGAGACTTGGTTATGTAGTTTTTATTTTTATTTTTGTTAAATTCTATTATAGTAATTTTGAATGATTTTTAGTTTTTTTTTTTTTCTTTTCTTTTTGTGATTATAACGTCATATAGAAATACAATTATGTTCGTACAGTTTAATTACCATACCAAGTTTTATCTGTCAAGAAAGAATGATGAAGAAAGAAAGCTTTGACTGGATTTTCATTATTGCAGATTTGTTTACCTTGTTTTTTTAGTGGGTTGTTGTGCTAGTCTTCCTGAGGATTAGTCGAAGTGTGCGTAAGTTGATCAGAGACCTTTTTCAACAAAAAAAAAAAAAAAAACATGTTTGCATGGTTTCCACCAAAAAATGAGAAAAATAAGAGAAGCAGTACCGAAAAGCCTCCAATCATGTAGCCCATAGTAAGGAAGAAAGTTTCAAGAAGGAAAGATCCATGATCTCAAGGATCTTTAACAGGGTTGTCAGTTCTAGGCCGGGCCCAGTATGTCTGATGACTCTGATCGAGTCCGGATGTATAAAGTTCGAATTGGCCTGGCCTGATTATTAAATGTCGGGCTCATATCTGGGCCAAGCCCATGATTCATTTTTTTATTATAATTGGGCTTGGTTCTACGATTCTAAATTATTGCAGATTTTTATTGGATCAAAGGGTCAGCGAAGCCCATGAGTTGTTTATTTAATTATTTTAGGTCCATAGTGCAGTAGGTTTAGGTTTTAGTGTTGCTTTGGATCTCTATTATTAGATGAGAAGTTGAGATTGATTAGGGTTCGCGTAGGATTTTTTTTTTGTTTATTATATGTAATGGGAGATTCATGTAAGGAGGTATTAATGAATTTAATTTGGATTTTTTTTTTTCTTTCAGAAGTATTGAAGAAACTTCACCTCTTTCAAGCTCAACGATAGTTGTCTAGTTTAGTTGGTGAAGTAGTGGTGCATAGCCCACACTTACCAGGAGGTCTCGAGTTGAGACTTCTGGCCATGACCTCACTTCCGCCTTTATATAGAGTATGTACCAATTTAAAAAAAAAAAATCGCTCTCTTTTATGCTTCGAAGAGCTTGTAACGTTTGGATTGAGCACATCTGCACCGTTTGTCATTCCTTGAATAGTACAACAATTGGTTGTGTTTTTGGATAACATTATTTTCTCAAATTCGACAATGCTATATGCACATTGTTGCAACGAAACCATTGGGATGAGAGGAGGCTTTGAGGAGCGGGTACTATATTTGACGATTATGGTGAAGGTGAGCTTTGATAGAATTTGAAAGAAGGGAAGAAGTGTTTGTTTGCAATAATAGAGGAATAGGCAGGGACAGGGTTTGAAGGCCAAAGGATCTTTGAGCTTAGACTCTTAGAAACGCTTGTGTACTTCGAGATGGGGATTTGATAAATTCTATTTTTCCATTCTAAATGGTAAAGTTTAGGTGTCTAATGCGAATAATATAAAAACCACGTATATCAATTATTTGGAAATATATGAAGAAACAAGTATTTTGGTTTTTAAAATACAAAAACACGTATAATTCATGTATTAAATGCGAATTTCCTAATTATGATTATATCTTTCGCTTTCTTTTTTGATGAATTATATCTTTGGCTTTAGTAAAATCACATCCCAAAAAGCATTTTAGGAACGGTTTTAAGACTGCCTCCGATAGTTAACCCAAAGAGAAATAATTGTACACTTGCTTTCACTATAGAATTTATACTGATCATCAGTCTAGGAATTCCAACAACAACTCATTACAAATATGTAAGATAAAACTATTCAACTTAAATATTTCCACAATCCAAAATTATTAAGATGTCCAATATTGGTTATAAGTTAAATTGAAACCCCACAATTTGACAGTCTCATAAAACTAATATGTGGGGTTAGTTAAAAATAAGTTAATAACAATAACTGTTTAGCACTGTTGGTGATCATAGATGCATTAAAAACTCATGTTCAAGAGGTTTCGAGTTTGAGCTTCCTGGCAGTTATCTATTTCCCCTCTTATCCTGAAGTAAGTAGAGATCATGTTCTTGTGTTGCATTCCCCTCCTTTCACAAGGAGGTTTTGACTAACCTTTTTCAGCTTGGTGAGTTTCTTGACTAATCGGAATATCTTAACATCCATGGCAATGGTCTTGAGGTTTTTATTTCCTGTAGGAACTTGGGTGAGCTGAAACACACATGCATCACCTTCTTCCAAGTTGGTATCCCACACGAAATTCTTCCACCCTGTACTCAGTCCAACTCCATTATATTTAACAAACATGTTTTCACACCAGGAGGAACACGAAAGATGACTTCTTTTGTGCTTTTTGGAATATGCTCTCACATTGTGAGGAATCGTCTACATAAGCAAATGGAAAGTAAGAAGAGCTATGGTTTATCATGTCAAATTGCAATAAACTTCATCCTCAAAATAAACTTAAAAAAAGAATCTAGCAAACATAACTTTCCTTAACATGAAAATTAGGTTATCAAAATAGATAGGACAAAGTTTTCCTTCACCACTCCATCTTAGGGTTCACAAACCCCTATAGGGTTTTAGTACCTTTTCCAAAAAACGTTCATGATACCTCATGTCTCCATGTGTGCATGTAAAGCATGAATCCCTTCACCATGAGGAAAACTTGGTCCAAATAGATGTGAATGAAAAAAACAAAAAGGACACAGGCCATATGGAATCCCGATGGGTTATCAAGGGGAGAGAGTGGTCTAGATTGGTCACATGTCAATTTTCAAACTCAAATAACTCAAAACTCTTCATTGTATTGATATGCACCCTTATGTATGTCCGTGTACATCTATTGTTACTCCGACCACTATTAGATCTCTCCCATTTTTCGATGCTTTGTTTTGATACCTGGTGAACTCCACTAATTTGTGAGCGAAAACCCCTGAAGTCCACCTATCCACGAGATTAGAGTTTGACCTACCACATGACAGAACCGAGGCTAGCCTAGAAAACCTTCTCCAAACAGCCTACCTAGAAACATGGTGCCATTAACATTGTATTTTGTAATTTTTAGTTGTTGCGACAGTTTGATCAAATTATACTTCATGGTTGATGGAACCTTGTAAGCTAGAACCTATGATTTTCTCTTGTTCTAATAAATAAAAATCTTTTTATCCAAAAGAAAAAAAACATAAAATGAAGAGATAAAGTGTACAAAATTTAAAAATAAAAAAATAAAAAAAATGCCATTTCATATATTTGTATTCAGTCCCCTCCCAAGGGAACTGTAAAATTATAGAATTTTGAGTTGGACTGTAAACCACTTTTCTTCACCATTTTAGGCTGAAGTTTACCAGTGGAATGGTTAAGAGGTCCACATGGAAATGTCCCACAAGGAGGCAGATCGTGAAGCATCAAACATTACTATGCAATTGATGATTAAACACTCCAATCGAAAAGAAAGATTAAAGTAACAAATAATACACTATTTTCCCTATTTCCAAATTCTAACTCCATAAACACATTACATTCAATGATATTTAAGATCAAATTGTAAGAAGTTATAAGAGAACTGAATTATCCAAAGAAGGAAATTAACTAGGAATTATGTAAGTTATGATCAGGTTAATTAATTACCAAGAAGAAATTTTTGCAAACACTGGTTGGTGCCTTGGTGGCATGGAAATAATGAAACTGAGCTTGCTCCTTGATGGAAATGCACAAGCCAGTTGATAAGCTTTCTCTTTCTCTGCTATGGATACTGGTCTTCTTCCTGATATAAAATACATAGGATAGGTCTTAACCTTATCAAGATTGATGACCCTTCTAGCAGCATCTGCAGATTATGTTTCCATTAAATGTTAGTCAAATCAGAATTCAAGTAGAAAAAAAAAAAGATTGAAATTAAATTATAATCAGGAAACATAAGCTTACAAAAGGGGTCAAGTAGAAGAATCAAACCTCTTGAGTTAGTCCCTTTGCAAACAGATTTACCTTTACTAGCGGTGTCAGCCTTTCTGGGCTTCTTCCTTGGTGGGTTGTAGTCTTCAATTTCATCAGAAGAGTTATCTGAGGAAGAACCTCCTCTGGGACACTCCATATGAAAGTGGGTCTCCCTTATTTGTGTTGGTTGAGACTCAATCATGCAGCGGAAAGAATTAGATTGGGATCTCTTGTGTTTAAAATCACTATACAAAAAATTGGTGGAGAGGCCTAGGCCTACCTTCTCATAACCACTCTCACCATCAAATGAAGAAATTACGAAAGTGGAATCCCCTCCATGCTGAAAAGTCACTATGTCCCCTTTTTTGAGAGAGTGATAATTGACAAAATCAGCCCAGCCCTGCTGAAAAACCAAGTCTTCATCTCTTTCTTCTAGTCCCATTGTTCATGTTTTACCACTCATCAGGTTCTTTAGAGATGCAGTGTTTACAAGTTGTTCCCTAAACTTCGAGACAATCTTTCTTGGAACAACCTGAAAGTAATAAGAAACCCATTTCAGAATTTACTTTAAGAAGGTAAGGGGGGATACAGATTAAAGATAGAAAAAGGGAATATAAATAATAATGGAAATGAAATGAACTAGAGAGTGAAGATAGATTGTAGAAGGTACCGATCCAGATCGAATCCAGAAGTGAGAAGGGTGCAGAAACGGATTTGAGTGTATTTAAGGTGGGTCCAATACAGATGTTCTTCCCACTTGTTACATTCCCTGCATACATGTTCCATTTCTGCAGCCAAGAAACCAGTGAGGAACTCAAGAGAGAGAGAGAGAAGTGAAGGAAGTCGAAATCTTCTCACCTGTCACAGGTAAGTCCAAGCGTAGAAAAAACCAGATATTGCAGTGCAGATTCAAATACAGAGACCATTCACTTGAGGAGCTATGGAAGCTGATGGCTAGACAGGGAGATCAATGAGGGTTTAGAAGTCATAATTGATCAAAATAAAGACAGACCATAACATTGATGATATCTATAAATGTCTGAATGCGGTATTCACCTTGTTCCCCTACAAGTCTACAACTAGCCAACCTCTCTCTCTCTCTCTCTCTCTCTCTCTCTCTCTCTCTCAAAAAGGATGAAGGAGCACCTGACAGTTTGACGCCAAATGCTCTGGAATCTGGATTTCCACTTTATTGTTTTACATTTATTTATGGGAAAACCACAAGATTACCCTTTTTTGTTACCCTTTTTCCAAACTTACCAACTCCGACTTTGGATTGATGACACTACCACTTTTGAGTTTGGATTTACAATTCTACTCACAATAGTATCACACTATCACCTCATATGTTTTTTGACAATTTTACTTTTTACCTTCACTTTTCCTTCTCCTTCTGGATATGAATGGACAGTCAAAATTTGAATCTACATCCGTATCTATTTAGGGGTGTTTGTATATGATCAAAAGGTATTTAGATTAAAATTTGAAATTATCTAAAATATAATTATTTGATCTGATTAAATAATCAATTAATGATTTTGAAGGTTCTTGAAGTTTAGACAAGTTCTAAAGGATGAAGAAAAAAGCTAAGACAACTTAAAAATATGGATTAAGAACACATTATATCCATTGAGGGGAGAAAGGTCCATATTATATAAATCAAAGAATAAATGGATCCAAATTTAATATGCATCCATATCCGTTTAGGGGTATTCATATCCAGTCAAGAAATATTCAAATCCAATCACATCCAATCCAAATTCAATCCGCATTCGATCCGATTACATCCATACCTTTTTAGATCACCCACCCCTGCTTTCCTTCCCTCTCTTTCATGCAACCCCGCCCCACTCCCTGTTATTCCACCCCACCACACAACCCCATTTCGCCCCCTGTTTATAATGTGGATCTCACTCTCTTATTATGTGAACACGACAGCAACACCCTCATCCTTCTTCTAAGGCAATATGGGCTCAAGGTATTAATCATATCGGCCAATACAATACTTTAAACCATGAATTTTAAGTTTATAATCTATATATTGGGTCATCAGCTCGATCCAACTAATACACTTGGTACCATGATCGATAGTCGATACAAATGATCAGCCATTCAAAGTGTCGATTAGGTATCAATATAGATTCTACTGTCAATATATGTATATCGAAATCAATACCTAAATCTAGAGATAAGGTTTGAAGACTTGGTATCAAGAATGGGATCGGTCAAGGCAGATACTGATCCAATATCCATCCAGGTCGGCTAAGAAAGGACAAAAATATCCTTACATTCAATTTAAAAATCATTTTTTAAACTATTTTACCCTTCATCTATACAGATCCATTGTTACGATATCAACTAAGAATCAAGGTCAATTTTATTCCGATCGAACTAATTTGACCGATTCAATCTGATTTCTCAAACCATGGTTGGAGGAGGCTTGAAGGTTTCTTATTCTTATCATGTCATTGTCTTGTCATGTTGGAAAAGATGAGATCTCTGCAACTTTGTTTTTACCTTATCATGGTTTCAAGTATTGATATTTTATTGGTTATATTGATCATATATTGGCTAAGACTGATACTAACACTTGACCGATTCGAATCAATTACTCATATCGTTTCAAGAGTACACCAGTAAAAAAAAAAATGTATTAAAAAAAAAAAAGGGCAAAAGTGATCCATGCGCACTGATCCTTCCCAATATCGATCTGTATCATAAGGGTATCACCCAGTCCTATCATTGATGGCGCGATGGTCATGGCTCATATTTAGTACTTGGTATTTTATTAAAAAAAATTATATATAAATTTAGAAACAAAATTGAAACCGAAAAGATTTTATTGGGACATTATCCCGTTTAAGGTCAAATTATAATCTGATTAATCTGATTATGAGAAGCCCGATTAAAACCCGAAACCCAACTAAGTCCAACATGACACCGATCAATATTGACTAATTCTTTAAATAGGTAAATCATGGTCCGAGGACATAGGCCCGACTAAGCCCCACCGGTTGACCCCCCTAGCAGGCTATCAAAGAAAGAGGAGGGAGTCGCAGCGGCTGAACGGAGACGAAGAGAGAGGTCGGATACGGGTTTGGTTTCGGTTTGATCCGACAACCACACCTTTTGAGAGCTTTATCCAACTTTTATTCTCTGCCCTCGGATCATTCTCCGCCATGTGTCAACAAAGTTGAACCATCTCGGCCACTCTCCGCCAGATCAAGTCGCCGCAGACGATTTCTATCCGCATACCTTAGTTTTATAGACCTCTGCCCGCCGCTAGCGAGGGAAATCGCAGCGAAGATGGTGAAGGGGCGCCAAGGAGAGCGAGTCAGGTTATCTTCATCTAGTCTCGCTTCCATTAGTGTTCTTCCAACTATGTTCTTTGTTCTTTTGTCTCTTTAGGGTTTAAGCTTCATCTCTTATTGCTGCCATTACTTTTCTTCGAACTATGTTGTTTGTTTTTGTCTCTTTAGGGTTTAAGGTTTATCTATATCTTCTCAGTTTCAATTTTTGTTATTTGATTCAGACTCTATGTGAGGGGAACTATCCTCGGATACAAAAGGTAATAGCTGGAAACCCATTCAACAAAACCCAATTTTATTTTCTGATCTGAGTTCCTGACTGGTTTCATGGATTCATCTAATTGAGCTTATGGTCATGTCGATGGTTTAGGTCGAAATCAAACCAGTACCCCAACACGTCTTTGATCCAGATTGAGGGTGTGAACACAAAGGAGGAGGTCGGATGGTATTGCGGTAAGCGTATGGCCTATATTTACAAGGCCAAGGTCAAGAAGAACGGATCTCATTATAGATGCATCTGGGGAAAAGTGATCAGGCCACATGGTAACAGTGGAATCGTTCGAGCAAAGTTTAAATCCAACTTGCCTCCCAAGTCCATGGTATCCCTAACTTATTTTCAACTTTTTCTTCAAGGTTTAGGGTTTTTTCTGTTTCAACTTTATTTTATTAATTTTCTCCTTCTCTGTCGCAGGGTTCTAGGGTTAGGGTTTTCATGTACCCAAGCAATATATGAGGTAATGGTTGGACTCCATGTATCCTCCATTTTGGTCATTGGTTTGCTAGGCTTACTTATTAGGGTCGATATGGATTTAGTTAATTTCATAGGTATTTTTGTTTAAGTCTCTATTCATTTGCTCATAGTGTTGAATCCTGCTGTTTAAAAGTTTTAGTTGGGCCGTGTTTACAGTATTTTCTGATTACAGTTACAAATCTCTAGTATCTAGATCGCAGAAGCAACTTCAATTTGGTTATGACATCCTGTTTGCCTCTGTTTAGGGTTTTTTCTGTTTGAACTTTATTTTATTAATATTCTCCTTCTCTGTCGCAGGGTTCTAGGGTTAGGGTTTTCATGTACCCAAGCAATATATGAGGTAATGGTTGGACTCCATTTATCCTCCATTTTGGTCATTGGTTTGCTAGGTTTACTTATTAGAGTCGATATGGATTTAGTAAATTTCATAGGTATTTTTGTTTTAAGTCTCTATTCATTTGCTCATAGTGTTGAATCCTGCTGTTTAAAAGTTTTAGTTGGGCCATGTTTACAGTATTTTCTGATTACAGTGACAAATCTCTAGTATCCAGATTGCAGAAGCAACTTCAGTTTCGTTATGACATGCTGTTTGACTCTGTGGATGTGGATTACATGTTAGATCTTCTTAGAGTGTGTTTTTGCAGTTGCTTATTGTTCATGCCTAATAGGACTCACTAGATCAGCAAGTTATTATTCTAGACTAACTTGTGTTCACATAGCTGTAGCATGTATGTAATGGATGTTATCGATCAATGAGATTTGTTCATGCCTAATGGTAGTACTCATTAGATCAGCAAGTTATTACTCTAGACTAACTTGTGTTCACATAGCTGTAGCATACATGTAATGGATGTTATCGATCAATGTGATAAGTTTAAACCTTTGTTTCACTTATTGTAGAATGTATATTTTATGGATGTATTATAATGCTAAGCTTCTTTATGTTCTCAACATTCTTTACCCTGCAATTTACATTGTTGAAATGAGCATAATGTTAAATTGTTTTTCTCATTGTTGTTTTGCTCTGTTTCTTCAATAATACCAATGAATTGATTTTATGCTTTTTGGGTATTTTTTTAGCAGTGCTTTGGTATGTGAAGATGCCATGTTGGGAATTCCAGAGGCATGGAGGTTTCGATTTTCACCATCCATCTGGAGCTAGGAGCTAGGTTTTGAAGTTTTTGTATTCAAGAGCTACAATTGTTAGTTTTGTGTTTTCAGGATAATGAATTTAACATTTATGAATGTTTCTTTATGGGATTCTTCACACCCAGTTGCCTCTCAATTGGCATCATGGGTTTAGAACTTGGTGGAACTAAGCTTATTCGAACTCAGTTTGTTAGAAGTTCTCCACATGCTTTTTTTTTTTTTTTTTTGTATGTTTTTTTTATTTTATTTTAATTTTTTTTTATTGGGGGGGTGGGGTGGCGGTGGGTGTGGGTAGGGGGCGGATAATCAATGTGGCTGTATTTATTTATTTTTTTTGGGTGAAGTGTTTAGGTACCCACTTGATGTTTAGGTTCGGTTAAGAGATGGTAACCCCACTCTACTATGTCCTAACTCCTAAGTCTTGACATAGCAAGTTTGAAGGCAATCGATGATGCCTTTCTTATTTTCCATTAAGTGAAAAAAAATCATGTAGAGTCACAATTGAGCCAAGTTTTTTTCATTCTTAATTTTACTTACATTCAATTAACACAAACCCTCACGTAATTATCCTTTCCCAATATATCCGCTTCTTTCTCGAAGTCGACTTCAACGCCAATATCCTGAGATGCATGGGAAATTTTTGTCGGCACATATGTGCTCAGTAGCATTAGTGGTGATGCACACCTGGGTAATAGCTTAGTGGTTTGGCACTACTCTTAAGAGGGTGTTCAGGGATTGATCAGTGGATCACTCCACTTGTAAATGCACTGGTGTTGTCATGTACTATTATTTCCCCTTCCTCTCTATCCCTTGGGCCTAGTGCGTGCCCACTTCCCCTGTACAATTTTATATTCATAACTGGGTTTAATGGCTGCAGTTATAGCTGATCCGGGTGGAGGCATTTTCATATCAGACCAAAAGAAACGGTAGGAGGGCATGTGCTTGCCCATGCCGCCACAATAAGATTGATGTTTAGGAAGGGTAAAGGAGAACAACGAGTCTGCAAGGTCTTTGATGCCCTTAATCTGCCTGAGGCCGAAGCCATATCCTCTTGAATTTTATTTCTTACTAAAATCTGCAGCTCATCACTAGATGGCACCCTGGGCACCATTAACCATTTGATTATGACTATAATGATGGCTCCAGTCGGACCACCATCACCTACTGAATGTTAACTGCTCATGTTTGCTTGAGCTACCAGAAGTACAAAACCTGAAGTTCAGATGACACCTAACAGCTTATCTGCAATTCCACCAATTTGAGCTAAAAAAGACAAGTCTCTATCCTTATATGCCAAAATGTATCAGTATAAATTTCAACAGATATTAACCTCAGATTGAATCATTCTCAATAATCGAATACTTCAAAGGGGGAAACAATGATCTTCCTTGTCGTTGGTTATCTGTTCTTGTAGAGTTGCGTACTCAAAGGCATCGTTTGACAATGTTCCGTTTCTGTGTTTCTGCATTTTTTTGTTCTTAGAAATGGAGAAATAGCCTAAAGAGCATTTGATAAAGTTGTTCTGTTTCACCCATTTCTAGAAACATAAATCAAAATTTATGCCTATTTATAATTCTAGAAACGACTTTAACGAAACAAGTTGGATATTTCGTCATTTCTAGAAACGAATTTGAGAGAGAAAAAAAGGTTGTTGTACTTGATAAATCTCTCAACTATTTAAACATAAAAATAGGCAGCCAAACCCTCTCTCACTTTTGGGCATCCAAAGATATTGAATTTTTTAATGGCATTATGTCTACAAAAAACATTTCGAGAAACATATTTATCAAACACCAAAAAATCTATTTTTGTTTTCAAAAACGTGAAAAGCCTTTTCTGTTGTTTCTGTGTTCTGCTGTTTCTAGATATAGAAACAACAGAAACATTATCAAACGGTGCCAAAATGAACATTCATTGGATGTAAGTAGAAGGTGAAGGAATTGATGTAGAAAATCAAAGGTGTTTCCTAGTTCCCAACCCCGCAAAAACTAACAAATATATATAGCTTCTACAATAACTCACCTTCGTTGGAAACTTTCCTTCACTTCGTGGAAAGATGCTGCTAACTCCACCTTCGGACAAGGTAAGCTCCTTCCTTCTCCTTCACTTTCGATTGCGTGGGATTTTTGGGGTTATTGTCTTATAAAAGTAAGAAGGGGTGTAATAGTAATTTTATGTTGGGTTTGTATGATTAGGGGTAATTAGGTATTTTTCATTTTCAAAACTAACATCAGTCTAATTAACGGTGTTAAGATTTATGGGTTTAAATTTAATAAATGAAATTTGACGGGGGAGGACGTAATATAGGCAAACGCAAGGAAATGTTGATGTATTTACCCAAAATTATATGTAAAATATATTATTATTATTAAACATAATTTAAAAATCAAGTAATTTATATAATCAGATTGGATCATATAGAGTAATGATTATAAATTTTTTTTTTTTAATATAAAAATGTCACTTCTCTTCCCTTCAAATTCCCTTTGCAACCAAACCAACCTGATCACATACCCTATCCTATTGTTAAGGCAACTTTGAGCCGGTTCTGACTGATTTCTCATTAATCCTCATCGGACCAGAATCGCCTAGGACAATCCCGGATCCGAAATCCGGATTTTTAAACCTGTAACGTCTAATTGTGAGGCACACGGACGGGCACGCATTGATGCGGCGGTTCTTTCATCTCCCTAAAGAGTAGAAACATAACCTTCAAACCTCCATAGTGACAGTGAGAAAGCGCGGGCGCGATGTTGATGAAGAACCAGAGGCCAAATGGTTAGTCGAAGGCGTTTGTCGCGACAAGGATCAAGTCTTCACAGAAGATATAGATTGCCATGATCTAGGGCACAGAGCTATTTGTTTATTCCGATTTCAGCAACAAGAATTTCAACAGATTCCTGGTTTGGGCGATGAACTAAGGAGTCGAGATCCTTGCATTTCCGTTTGGAGAAGAAGCTAAAACCCTGGATATTCGAGTTTCCATCGTTTCTGGAATAGATACAGACGGAACTAAACAAAATGTCTGTGCAAGAATATCTGGACAAGTACTTGCTCTCCCGGAAAATTGAGGATGCTGTTAATGCTATGCCGTTTGGGCAAAGGCTCCAGATCCCGTACTGCTCATCGTAAGTTCCTTCTGATTTTGATACTTGTAAACTGGTTTATTGCCTGATCATATGTGATTCCTTCCGTCATTTTGACTAGTCTTCTTCAATTGTATGAAAAATTCAGTCAAATCATATGAAAAGAAAGCCGTTCCTTCTGTAATCACGAAGATCAAAGCCAGGCAGATCCTTGATAGTAGTGGGATTCCTACTGTTGAAGTCGACTTGTACACTAATAAGGGGGTGTTTCGGGCTCCAGCTCCTAGCGGTGTTTCTACTGGAATATGTATGTCGACCTTTACGAATTCAGGACGCTACAGTATTTTTGGTTTTTCTTGTTGGGCTTAAATCACGACCATACTAGCTCTATTTTTATGTTCTTTGAACCCAGGAATGAAGCTGTTTTGAATTACGTGATGCAGACAAGGGAAAATATCTTGGACATGGTGTTTCTTGAGCTGTTTAGATTCTCAATGAGTAGATATCTGAAGCCTTGATTGGTTTAGATCCAATACATCAGTATCAAATTGATCAGGCATTGATAGATGTGGACAAAACTGAAAATAAGGTAATACTTTGCTTCCCAATTTTGGGGGATGTGGTAGGCTTTTGCATATTTGTGGCCATTTATGCTTGGAAATCATGGTTGAATAGAACGAGCTTCATGGTTCAATTTATTCTTTTAGTTCAGGTTCTGTTTTATCAGCTGTTGAATTTTGTTTGATTACACAACATTAATATTAAGAGATGATTTTAAAACATTCCTACTCTTGAAGTCGACTTGTACACTAATAAGGAGATGTTTCGGGCTCCAGCTCCTAGCGGTGTTTCTACTGGAATAGTGGAATGTATGTCGACCTTCACTCGAGTGATCCATTTGTTTTGATTCAGAATGCTACAATATTTTTTCTTGGTAAAAACTACTATACTATTGCTTGCTGCTTTCTTCCTCCAAATTAAGTTTCCATTTTAATTTCAATTCGTTCCTTCTACTGACCTATCTATTTTATGATATATTAATCTATTTTACATGTTTGTTAGTTCTTGCGGAAATTAATAACATACCAGAGCTAGTTCTTTGATTATAATGTTGATCACCTTCCAAGCATTTCTTTGAGGTTTATTAAGTTGGGTAATGTCATTCTTTCTTGTAACTGGTCCTGGAGGTGATGAGGGGGTCATGTGTAGTCTAATGGTTTTAAAATACAAAGAAAGCTAAAAAACACTTGTACTCCCTACTTTTGAAAAATGAAAAGGTCCGTCCCTCCCATGTCCCTTTTGCCGGCTAGCTTTAGTGAAGAAACTTCTATATAAAATGAAAAGATAGAATCACCACAACTTATAAACTACCTGAATTCAGGCAATAACTTGAGAACTCCTATCTAAATATATAGGAGAACTGCACTTCAGGTCTCTTGCAAATGCTAAATAACAACTGTCAAGTACTCTCTTCTTTGTTAAGTGATGACACCACCACTTCTTCCTCTTCCTCTTCTTTTGTGGTTGGTGATACAGCCTGGGAAACTATGGTGGCCTTAATAGTAGCCGGTGAAGATGTGGGGGTGGTATTAGTGACAACCACTTTGATTTGATCATCTGCTTCACTGCAGCTCTGGGATGGCACAAGTGAGACATCATCTTTTTCCCCTTTCCCCAGAGCACCGGATACAAACACTATCAGCACTGCCCCTGCAAATAGAATTCAATCAACACATGAAAATTACACTAATTATAATTCTATCGATGAAAGTAACAACAGAATAACCCATTTATACCTTCCACATGTAGCTTTTCGTTGAGGAGAAAAGAGTCCAAGAATGCAACCAACACAAGCATTAGAGGATTGAAGACATACAAATAATGGTCCCCTTTCCCTAATCGCCCACACTATCAATGTATACATCAGCCCTGATGATAGTATTCCCTAAAACATCACTACATCACAATCATTCATCACTTTAAACTTCAAATCTTCAATCCAAATTCATGTGAAATCTCATACACTGTAAGCTACAGTGCAAAGTCTGATATTCCAGCCAAGGTTCCGCTCTTCCCACTTCCTCTTTATGCACAGAGCATAAATGACACTCTGTATTGCTTCCATCTGAACCATCAGAGCCAAGCTCGATGAGGAGCACGGGTACCTCCCACTCATCTTCGTCTGAAAAACAAAAAAACCAACTCAGAAAGAGAAATTTTAGTGGAGGATATTATGGGTATTCAATTATCACTGCCATGATATATGTTATTGCTGGAATAAGATTTGTTAATGTAGTAACTGATGTTAATGATAAACTTGACAAGTATAGGTTCTGTGACAACACCCAGATCGATAAAAAGGAAGATTTGTTTTTGAATTATTAAGCAAAAAAAAAATTAAATTATACCAAGAAAGAATGTATTTGCCACTTGCAGTATTTGTCTACAGTTGTGCATGTTTAAGAGCTTAGGGTTTGTTAAATCCATCGTTAATATATAGTAATGAAAACCAAATATAAAGAAAAAAATCAGAGCTGCATGGGTTAAAAATATTGGGAGTTGCCTAGTAGCATAATGGGTAAGTAACACCAAATTACAAAGACCACCTTATGGTGCTGTGGCAATTTGGCCACATAATTGCCACATCAGCAAACACCTAAAATCTTTGTATGACCCATATTACCAGGGTAGAGAGAATTTTCACAAAGAATTGGGTTGTCTATAGTTGGTTCATCTGTGTCTTGATCTATTATTAATCTCCTTGCTTTCTTCTCTAATTCTTTTTTTATCTCTATGGAAAAGGTCATTATTAGAGCTTTCACAAGTGCAGTCATGTTCTTAGCATGCACTTGTACACCTCTTTTGCTATCCAGATACAAAGAGTACCGTAACTTCATGCCACCATGAGAAAGTAGGAACTTGGAAGCCCAGATGCACTCATGCACATGGGTGTTTTTGTTATCCTGGATCCATAGAAAATGGCCTCCTATGGTTCTCATAAAAATTATTCTTTGATCACTTTAGTAGAAAAGCTAAGGTATCAACATCCTCTGTATAAGAAGTCTCAAAGACAAACCATCCAATTTAACTTTAGTGGGTTTGATTTTCATCCAATGAAATTACCTTCCAACTGTCATTGTTTGTTTGTGGACATTAACCCACTTCTGTTTAAGACCTTAATAGAACTTGCCATTTAAAAAGAGAGAGAGAGAGAGAGAGAGAGAGGAAAATACCTATATTGATGATATAAACCTCATGATCAGCTAAAAGAAAAATTTTAACAAAAGAAGAATAGATTCTTTTCAAAAGTTGATGCAGACAAATAAATTGGACAAAACATCAATGTAGACAGCATTCCTATATTTTGATGATATAAATTAACTGTCATGACCAGTTTCAAGAAGAAATATAGTTTTACCCGAAAAACCCAGAAAGAAATGACTGGAAGATTATAATCCATGTCAATGTTGGTCTCTTATTTCTGCAAGCAAGAAGTTGAGTGTAAAAAAAGAGTAATATATCCTTCCATATTGATAATAGTGGCATTTGATGTCTGTTCTCTTGCAGTTAAATGAAAGGAAGAAATGGTAGTAAGAGAACCTTTCAATGAAGAACTCTAGCAGAGTCAAGAAACTGGTTGCGAAAATGAAACCAAAGGCTACCAAGATTTGCAGAATCATCCCTTCCCGAGTTGCAAGCTTGTACAGTATATTGGCATTGGCAGAGATGAACTGTACCAGTAACATCACAATGGCTGGTTGAATCCATGATCACGGGGAACCATATCTTTTATGTTCGGGACAAAATCAAGCAAAGAAAAACTCAGGTGTAACTTTTGGAAAAGTTACATGATCATAGCAGCAATCACTATTATATATAATGATATTTTTTAACATTCTTTGCCATTTGATTCATTGTATCATTCAAGAATTCAGGTGTAAATTTTGGAAAAGGAAAAAGGCTGAATTTTTCTATCATTTGTATCATTCAAGAATTCAAGTGTTCCTAGTTTGATCGTCTTCTGGTTTTGACTTCTTGATAATCAAAATTGATCCTTGCCTATCTATCACTTGGAACCAAATTAATTCAATGCCAAAAACTCTAAATTGATAGCTCTACAATCATTAGATCAGAATCAATAATGATCTATTTCAATCCATATTGACAGATTTGCCATTCCATTTCTGAGTTTTAGAAGGAAGTTAACTATAAAATCCAACAACATTAGGAAAGCTGTAATATTCATAAGCAGCAAAAGGGAAAAAAAAAAAATTCTCTGTTTCTTCATTGATCAAATCAATATTACAATGCTAAAATTCTTAGATTACATTTGCATGGTGCATGCTTCATTGACAGTGTGGAACATGAACAGTAGGAACTAATGCATGACAATGAGACCACCTAAGTGGACTACTGACTGTCCCAAAGGAAGGTCGTCCATGGTAATATCCACTTGGAACCACAGTGATGAAGTGGGGCTGGGATGGCACAAGTGGGACCCACCTTCTCTTTCTAAAGCTAATACCATAGAGGTATCCTTCATAAGCTCCTTCAATTAGTTGATAAACTTTTTTCATCTTTGAAAACACATTGCTCGTGATCAAGCTATCAGAACCTGCGTGATGAGTCTCTCCAACCCGCTTCACCTCGAGTATTTTAGCTAGACGTTCCAAGCCCAACTCTCCACCTAACAACCCATGATAGAACTTGGCCATAAATTTCAGATCATAAAGCCGAGGAAAGATGGCTCCAACCATAGTCATGAATTCTTGAAGAGTTTCGGGCATCGGATTATTTGCGTTCAAGACTTTAATGAAGTAAGCAATATCATAAACCCCATGAAACGTGAGCCATTGAATCCTATGTCCTTCACACCTTATGATATTTCTGAACCGAGCAGAAAATGCTTTGATATCAACTCCTTCTCTCTTATTCTTTTCCAAATCAATCCCATTCCGAAGTAATAACTCAACGGATGCAGTCACGTGAAGATCGATGGCAGGATCAAAATCATTAAAATTAAATTGCCAAACACCACCGGAGTGAGGGAGATTACCGTATGCATCATTGAATGTGAAACCGAATTGTATTGGCTTCAAGCTATCGACATTGAACTTGATATCTTTGTACCGATCAGTTTCGGATGCAGTTCTTGGTGTGTTGTGCAGAAAACCAGGAAATTCAGTATCAAAGGCAATCCGATTGTAACGGTGGACTATGCTTTCTATGGAAAGCATCTCTTCCTCAAAATTTGAACTCCAGACATTGCGTGGCTCCATTGATGTGTTCAAACAGTAAACCAAAACCAGAAAAGATGAACTGGAACAATTTTGAAGAATCAGAATAACAACTCGCTTTGGACTGAACAGTAATGAAGAACCAGAACCTGAACTCTGTTTAGGAGAAAGACGATCAAACTAAGAAACACTTTTGAAAAACCAGAACCAGAATAACAACTCTTTGGGATGAACAGTATTGAAGAACCAGAACATAAACTCAAGTTTGGGAGAAAGGCGATCAAAGTAAGAACACTTCTGAAAAACCAGAGGATTTTTGCCTGCCTGATCTCTGCTTTTCTCATTTTTTCAGAAACTCTTCATCCGTTCTTGCTTGAAATAGACTTTCCAAAAATCTAGAGAGAGAAAGAGAGAGATATCTGAAATTGTTGAAGTAGTTTCTAAAATTTGAAACGAGAGAGATTAACGATTGGATTTTTATATAAGTTCAAAATATATAAGTAACAGTCCTAAACAAATAAGGAATAGATCGACTGGGTTACCCGTTATGGAATTTGGTAAGGTTATAATTGTCCTGCAAGAAACGAGATAGTTTTCGGAACTATTATAATTTGGTAGAACCTACGTGGCCTCAACACGTTCACGGCCTGACCACACTCCAAACCCTCGAGCTGCTGCCTTAACCATTGATTTCCGATTTAGAAAAAGGTAACATATTAAATGTTACGAACCTACCGTCCTTCGTTGGACCTAATGCCAATATATTTTTTAAACTTTAACCTAGACCATGATGATAGGACTTAGGGGGTGAAAATTTAGCTTTGACAACCGGAACCCACTATCCCGCCCTGAGCCCAAACAGGGCTTGGGCCAAGTTTTTTTACCTTGAAGATGGGTTAGGATTGAAAAATCCCAACCCTAACCATCAGGTTAGGGTTGAAAATTTCCAATCCTGACCATTGGTTTAGGGTTGAGGTCTCAGCCCGACCCAACCCAACCCAGCCTGAAATTTAACCCTGCATTTTTATAATAGAAATTAGGGTTTTTATAGGTATTTCATTTTTCTATAATTTTTTAATATATGAAATATGAATGGCAAAATCATGTCAATCAAGGTTAATCCAACCGTTGTAGAAGCCAAGGTCAACCCAACCCAACCCAATCCAGCCTGATCCAACTTGGCCCTAATAGGGTCAATTAGGGTCGGGTCGGGTTGGGTTGACATGAACCTGATAGGGTTGGGTTAGACCTGGGTTGAATTTTGAGGACCTAGGGTTGGGTTAGGGTTTTAAAAAACTAGGCCCAACTCGGCCCTGTTTCACCCCTACTAGGACTACACTTAGGAAAATCTTGCATTAATTCATTTAATTTGTGTAATGTCAGTCCAGCAATTGAAGATTGGGAACCTTGAGGTTGAGTGGAGGTGGATTGGGAAATCCATTTTAGATTCAATTGGCAAGACTGCATTTAGAGCCACCATTTACCATATTTTGATGGAATGGAACCTTAGGAATTGGATTAGGCAATCTAGAACTATCCAGCAAATTTAGGAATCGATTTCATATCAAGGTGCGAGCCTATCAAGACTCATATATCGACAACCCCTCTCGCCCTCCCCCGCCCCCGGCCCCGCCCCCGCCCCCCGCCCCCGGCCCCGCCCCCGGAAATAGGTTTGTGCTCTCTTATTGGGGTTTACCTCGGCTCTTGGATCCTGTTGCTTCCCCTAGTTAAGGGTTATTTGTTCTTTGTTGTATATTTTTTTCTCTGGCTTCTGTTGTAAATGGCCTTTTTATGTCTTGTGCTTTGTTGTATATATCAGTTCTTCATCCAAAAAATAAATAATAAATAAATAAATACATAAATAATTCTAATATGAGCTCTTTCATTCCCTCACTCTGCTATAGTGGTTTAGATGAAAATGCAAAGTAAGCAAAGGAAATCTTGCGTTCACTGATTCTTCTGAATATGATCTTTGTTAAGGTGATCATGATCATGCAAATATAAATTCATGGTTTCTTCCCTCAATTAAACTTCCTTATCTCCATCCAATAAATGAAAATTTATTCTCCATTTGCTTAAATGGAGAATATTAAAATAATTACAAGAAATTTGTTTGGGAATAATGCTATCTGTATCTTATCATTTAATCATAATTAGTTTAATATTAGGAAATATACAAGACGGGCTGGCATAAATAATTCTAAACATCTGTCATTTTCTAAAATTTATTTGTTGTAAAATTTGTATGTACATCTATATTGAAGATAATATCTACCTTTTTATATGACATTTAATTACACCACAATGGAGACTCATGCATTCTTGGAATAGATTTTAGATTTACCACACATTTTAAAACTTGATTCTTCTATATTAATTTTCTTGCTTCAGAATGTATTTTAGGCGTAAAATTCATTTCGCACACCAAACACAATTTTAATATTGAAATTAGTGAAACGTCAATGGTAATTTGTTGTCATATCTTTCAAAGTAATTGGTTAAGAAACACTCATTAACAACCATGAGGGGAATCATTCTACCATATATTGCATGTTCTTTGACCTTGTTTTGAATGTTTCTAGTAAATCTAATTAATCTGAATATAAAAGTTTTATGGTGTAAAAGATAAGGCCTTTAGGTACATTAATTAACTTTTCCTTTTAGCTTTACAATAGTAGTGGTAATGATGAGCTCTTACACAAGCTCTTATTTGAATATTCAATCTCTTAGGCTCTCTTTGGTATGATTTTTATTTGTATTTATTAACTATTTTTTAGAAATTATTTGTGAAAATAAATTATGAACCACAAATAGTATTCGTTTGATTACTACTTATAAAATAGATTAAACAATGAGAAAATAGGTTTTAGTTTTCACTTTCAGCTTTGAGCTTCGAACGAGAGAGATGATAAGATTTGGGGTTTTTTATTGGAAAAGTATAAAACATACTAAAGTTACCTATTTACCATTGATTTTGAGTAGTTTAGCACACGCGCTCATTTAAGGTAGCAAAAATCTACATAAATGATCTATTACCACAAATCACAAATAGCTTGAGAGTAGCTATTTGTGATTTATTCTAATTTATTAAAAATATAAATAAGTGCTATAAACTATACCAAACACTTGTAAAAATAGAAATAAGTCAAATAAATACAAATAGAAATCAAACCAAAAAGAGCCTTATTTAATCCAATTAGAGGTATATATGATCAGATATATGGTTGGCTTGCTGTAAAACATGCATCATTAATTCGATTGTGATTCAAGTGATTGGGGAGACATCTAGTCGGCTAGAATTTTGTGATTTAATTTTCTAGATTTCTACCAAGTAGTTGGGATAAGGCTATTTTGAGTTGAATTAAGTATTCCAAAGACAAGTAATTAATACTAAAACTGTTAATTTTGAATTAGATATGTGATGGAACTGATATGAGATTGCTACACAACTTGGTCAAGTCATACTAAGCTGAATTCTTTCATGTCATTTTATGCAGATTCTCCTGTCACCACGAGACTCCAAATGCTTAAATTCAACAAGCATTGGGTGTTTATCTAACTAGCTTGTTTGTATTTTAGAAAAGACTCTGTGTATATGTTTTCTAGTAAAGTCTTCAATAAAATTGTAGGGCATTTTTCATTGTACCAAGTTTCTCTAAGGTCATGGTGAATGGAAAGCCGTTCACCATAGCCCATTTGAGCCACCCAAGGATAGGGTTTGCAAGGTCTTCTCCCTTCAATTGTGTGGTGATGTATACCATGTTATGATTTGTGAATGAAAACTTCTCCCTTTCCCTTCAATAGATAAATTTAAATATCAATTCATAAATTTTTTGCCCTCTCACCGCCCACTTAAAAAAAAAAAAAAAAAAACTAAATATCAGCATACTCTATATAAGAATTCTCAAAGACTCAAACCATCAAATTTAATTTTAGTGGGTTTGATTTAAAATTACCTTCCAACTGCTGTTGTTTGATGATATAAACCCTCATGATCAGCCGAGATTTTTTGTTGACAAAAAAAGAATTGTCTCTTTTCAAAAGTTGATTAAGACAAAATAAATTGGACAAAAATGTAGATCGCATTCCTATATTCTGATTATATAAATCAGCCACATATACAAGAAGCTTAGGACCAGTTTCAAGATGAATTATTGACTTACCCAAAAAATCCAGAAAAAAAATACTGGCTGAATTATTATTTTTGTTGTTGTTGTTTTTTTTTTGTTATATATATTTTTTAAAGAGACTAGCACAGCAATCCACCACCACGATCTCCATTTAAATCGTAAATACATAGATGAAGAATCAAACCTGAGACCATATACCTATTTACATAATTCTCAATTCATCATAACCATCTAGACAGTCTAACCTCTGCCTCAAGAAACATTTATCATTTTAAGACAAAATTGAAAGAGAAATAAATATAATGAAAAAGAGGAGGAGAAAAGAGGCTGAGAAAGATGCATGGCGAACAGTCAAGAAGATCAATCTGCTTTTTTCTTGTTTATGAGAGAGAGAGAGAGAGAGAGAGAGAGAGAGAGAGAGAGAGAAATTGCGTAACGATTGAACCAAGTGCAAATAAATAGAGTTCTCCCGCAATGGATGATATCATAGCAGATAACTAATCATATCATACTAATGTTGATTCAAAGGTTGCCCTAAGGTAACCCCACTCTACTATGTCCTAAGTCTTTGACATGGCAAGTTTGAAGGCAATTCATAATTCCTTTCTTATATTTCAGAGAGTGAAAAAAAAAAAAATCATGTAGAATCACAATTGAACTAAGTTTTCTTCATTCATAATTTTAGTTACATTCAATAAAAAAAAAATCCTCATATAATTATCCTTTCCCAATATATTAGGTTCTTTCTCAAAGATGACTTCAATGCAACATGCCTTTTGCCAATATCCTAAGATGTATGGGAAATTCTGGTCGGCACATGTGTTTAGTAGCATTAGTGTTGATGCACACTTGGGTAATAACGTAGCGATTTGGCATTGCTCTCTTAAGACCATGTTCATAGATTGATAATTGGATCAACTCCCTTTGTAAGTGCACTGATGCTGTCATGTACCATTATTTTCCCTCCTAGTCATGTACCATTATTTCCCCTCCTCTCTACCCCTTGGGCCTAGTAGGTGTCCATTTCTCCCCCACGATTTCATAACCTTATCTTGGTTGCAAGGGGAATAAAAGGAAAGGGAAGTGAAAATTTTTATACTTAAAAAAGAAATGTATGTAATTAATATCCCATGTGACTATATTATTAATTGCAAATCATTTCCTATTTGATTATGAATTTTCACTTTACTTAACATGCAAAACCCTTTGCTATAATATGCAAAATAAAAAGTATAAGGCAATTTATATCAACCTCCCCTTGTGTTTGCCTAAATTACATCGTTCCCCCTCAAATTTCATTTTTTACATGTAGACCCACAAATCTGAACACCATTAGACTGATGTTAGTTTTGAAAATAGAAGACGTAATTGTGTCAATCCAAATAGTATATCGATTGAATGGCACAAATAGGGGTAAAAATTTTTTTAAAAAAAATCATTTTTTAAGATAAAGTAAACATATTTTTATTGGACAAGGGCAATCCTATTGATCTATTCTAATATCATAATGGTTTTGGGACTACCATCTCTCTCTCTCTCTCTCTCTCATGGTTTGAGCTATTGGTATCAGATCAATTCCTATCGATTTTTCATGTTGCAAATCTTAATACTTGACTAATACATTATCGATTGAAATGTTTACACTAGGGATAAAATGTCAAAAAATTTGCTTTGAAGGAAAATCAGGGATGCTTATGTTCGATGCTAGTGATACCGATATGGTATTCAATTTATCGGATAAAAATATCTTTATTTATCTTTTTAAAAAATCAGATTTTAACTTTCTTAGCCTTGATTCATATCGTTCAACTTATATGATATTGATTAAGTATTATGATTAGAGACATGCCAAACTTATGGATCACCCAATACAAACTATCCGATACCAATACTTAGAACCATGGATCCAATACGATGCACTAAAACCATATCGACTCCCTCTCCCTCTTACAATGGATAAAAGAATAGACTTCGATTTTGACACCAAATGTTTTAGACTTCTATTTTGTTTGTTTTTCTTTCTGAGGGTTATCTGGGGGTTAAATCCCAGGCCCGAGGGAACCCAATCGGTAAAATCCAAAGCAGGGCTCAGCCCACTTGTTAATTGTGTCAGACTTAAACCCAGATTTAATGTTATTCGGTTGTTTTAGGTGGAGAAATCCGAAATCGGAAATCCGAAATCCGAAATCCTATCCAACGTTTATCCGATTGAGACTTATAAATTAATAACCCCAATTTAGTCAAGCATGTTTAAAGGCTAAAGCTCATTTAGAGTCTGGTTAAAGATCAATTCAATTGATTCAATAGTGATGAACCTAGAAAAAAGGGTTGAGGGTTGGAACAAACTTATAATAAGAATTCTTGAAATTTCTTGGGAATTCTTGATTGGTGCTGAGCTAACTATAGCGCAAAGTCGGATCTCTTTAGTTAATAAGATTCAAAAGGTTTATCGATGCCATGGGGTGCAGATCCATAATAGGCATATAGAAATTATTGTATGTCAAATAGCATAATCTTGATAGCTCTTCTTGTTTCTTTTTCTTTTTTAAACCAAGGTGTCGAAGAATCCTCGAGGGAGATTAGAGCAGCAACCCATTACCACGGTCTCCACTTAAATCATAGTTGCATCGATGGGGAATCGAACTCGAGACCATGCGTCTATCAACACAATTTCCAATTCACCCTAATCATATAGGCAACCCACGGATGAGTTGAATAAAATATCAGTACCACATTGACCTAGCCTATGATGATTGATTACGACCTAGCACAACCTCACTAATTTACAAGCCTTTTTTACATATGGCCACGATTTTTAGTATTGACATCGAATGGATGGTATCGACCATTCGTATTGGTATCAATCATGAATGATATTAATATTCTAATTAATATATGAATCAATTGATATGATAGGGACTGGGGTTACATGAAAGCAACTATCTCACATAGGGGGGTCAATGGGTCGGTTTGGCCTGTTTTTGGTCCAAATTGAATCGTTTTGGTGTGAGAATGGTGAAATCAAAATCGAATAATAAGGAAATTATGGTTTCGGTGTGTGTTTTGTTTCGGATATTTGTCCAAATTTGGATTTGATTTTCCATACAAAACTATGTAAAAATTTGATTTTTTTTTTAATGAATTTTGAACTTTTGGGATTTTTTACCTGTTTATTTCGGTTTTTGATGTGATTCGGTTTGTTACTGAGGTTACAATCCAACCAAAACTGACCCAATAAGCCTTTGATCCAATTGGTCTGGGTTCAATCGACTTGGTCTAGGATGGTTTTATCGGTTCGATTTAGATATTGACACCCCTCTCCCATCATATGTGAATAGCCCTGGAGGCATACAAAGGACTTGGGCACGCTGTCATAAAAAGCTAGCCGTTTAAGGATAAATTCAATCTGCCCCAGCTCCCGCTCCCGCTCGGTAGCACCCTGCCTTCCTCATTTTTCTTTTGCCTAGTCTCTCTCTCTCTCTCTCTCTCTATCACAGACTACAAACGTAGTGAAATCTCCACATCAAAAAGAGATTGTTCTATAGATCAGAATGTGGCTCGATCGGATTGGTTCATCTTCAAGCTCAGCAGAGAAGGGAAGATTGCTGAGGCTCGTCAAATCTTTGATCGAATGCCTATGCGGGATGTTGTTACATGGACGGCTGTTATCTGTGGGTACATCAAATGTGGAATGATAGAAGAAGCACGGCTTCTCTTTGATGAAGTGAATGCAAAGAAGAATGTTGTCACATGGACAGCAATGTTGTCTGGTCATATCCAATTGAACCAGATTTTAGGAGCAGAGGAGCATTTTAGGCAGATGACTCACAAGAATGTCATCTCTTGGAACACTATGATTTCTGGATATGCACGGAATGGTCGAATTGATTCTGCTTTTGAGCTATTTTTCAGAAAATTTCTGATAGCAATGTTGTTTCTTGGAACACAATCATAACAGCCATGGCTCAACATGGAAGAATTGATGAAGCACGAGGACTTTTTGATAGGATGCCAGAGAGAAATGTTATATCTTGGACAGCAATGAAGCACGAACTCTATTTAATAGGACGCCTGAGCGAAATATTGTTTCTTGGAATGCCATGATGACTGGTTATGCCCAAAATTTGAGGTTGGATGAAGCTGAAGAATTGTTTGAGAGAATGACTGAGAAGGACATTCCATCATGGAATACGATGATTACCGGTCTTATTCAGAATGGAGATCTAAGGAGAGCCAGGAAACTGTTCAATGAGATGCACAGAAGCAATGATGATCACTGGACATGTTCAAGATGGGCAAAGTGAGGAAGCTTTAAAGGTTTTCTCAGTAATGCAGGCCGACGGAATCAAGCCTGATCAAGGAACCTTCGTAAGTATATTAAGTGCTTGTAGCAATTTAGCAGGGCTTGGTGAGGGAAGGCAAATCCATCATATTTGGTTAACTTGTGCTTGATTCTGGTAATCTTTGTTAATATTTAATGCCTTTGTTGCTGATTATTCCACATTTTATGGTGGTGGCTAGGATATATCACTCCCTGTGAAAAGTTCGAGAAAATTATAATAACGTGTTACTAGTTTCTGATAGGATATGTTATAGGCATCAATGTTATTTTAGTTTCTGATAGGATATGTTATAGGCATCAATGTTATTTTTGGCATTATGATCTTGTTGGTTTCCATGTAACTTTTTTTCTATGCTACTACCCTCTAATTTATTTAAATGCTCTACTGTATGTCCTTTAGGTGAAGGAGAAGGATATTGCGGGGTTTGTGCAATTCTGTGTTCGTTGGTGTAAACATTGGTAAATATTCTATTCTGGCCTGATAGTTACAGTATCCAAAAGAGAGTATGATATTTCTTTCTACTGTTTGACTACTGATCCTGGCAAAGTTTGGTTTCAGTAAGAATTTGGGTTCATTGTGGGAGGACCTAGGAAGGGCCATGGAAGGGGAAGATGCGATAGAGATAGGACAAGTTGACTGCTCCACAAGCAAACCAGTTTGTACCAAAGTGGACATCCATTCATATCCTACATTCAAGCTCTTTTCTGATGGAGAAGAAGCTGCAAAATATCAGGGTAATTTTGAACTGTATTTGGTTGCAAGTTAGTAGTTATCAGTTTCCTCTTCAATATTCATAGGATTGTGCTTGTAGCTCCCCGAGTCTTATCCCCGTCTCATACAGTCTAACGATGACAAAAATTGAAAGAATAAGAAAATCAGACAGCAAACATCGTATTGAGTCCGTATTTGAGATAAATAAGAAATTCAAACAAATCCATCTGGTTGACAATATCGTCCAACAATTAACTCAGTGAAGCCTACTGCAGGAGGGGTATTTTTCAATTACTGCTGAAACACAACATACTGAAGCTTAGTTCAGATGAACTCAAGAAGCAATATAGAAATCCACTGCATATTACTAGTTGGTAATTAAGAGTTGAGGGTTAGTGGAAAAGAGAACAGAACATAACCTTTTTTTTTGCCTTAGCCAGATTGTCAGTTAGAGAAGGTTCAGAAGTGTTTTTTGTTGAAATACAAGGGCAGACATATGTGCTACCACTTCTTCTGGTTGAAGGTCATCCAGTTGGTTCTCAAATAAGCACTCTGTTGATATCAATTCATCTCACATGCCACACGGCCCTTGATCTGAACTACAAGGTCAGCGTCTATACAGCCAATTTCCTTTAGCACATCAATCTGCAAAATCATAAGACAAGATGTTACTAAGAGTCAGTATCATGCATCAATACTAATCAGATAAATCAACAGCCAAGAACACATTTTTGTCATTAACCAGATACCATGCACAAGGAACAAAGTAGAGAAATTTTTTAAACTTACATGATGAGCCTAGGTTCACCTACTTATAACTTAATAACAGGAAATTACAAGGACAGAAATAGTCTAACACAATTACAACTAAACCCAACTAATAATAAAGACATTTCCCAAGAAAAAAACCTACACTATAATGTTTAACAGATAGAATATGGACAAAGGATAACCCACCTTAATTGGCGAGAGGTCATAAAAGAAGAAAACTCCAGGAAGAGATGGACGACCAAATTCTCCACCCCTCAAATGCTCTGTTACAGAGAACTGCAAAAAAATACACATTCTACTGCATCTGAGGTTATATGATAAAAAAAAAGTGGCAACTTAGATGTGTATAGGAACACCTGGTTTGACTGGATAGTGTGTCTATTTATGTCAGTATATACAGCCGGGACCACCTGCAGAATAGACCACGAACCAAGTAAACATCCTCATTTCTGAATAAGGTTGTTCATGATTACCTCATTACACCTTATTAATGAGTAGACCCCATTGTAATCTATATATATATATATATATATATAAATCTCTCACAGATTCAATATATCTCATATCTCAAGTCTTTATATTTTCTAACAAAATTGTATATATAAATAGTTAAATAAAAATGTATTTATAAACAACCACTCGTAAAATGTTTTAAAACCCAATCCAGTATGTACTCTAAATGTGAGGAGCTAGACATTGCAAGAGATATGTTCGATAGATCAAGCCAAAGGGGTGTTGTGTCTTGGAATGGAATAATTGCAGCCTATGCACAACAACATGGCTATGATAGAGAAGCGATCTACCTGTTCAAAGAAATGCAGAAATACGGGTTCAAACCTGAAGATGTCACTTATGTTGGGGTGCTGTCTGCTCACAGCCACTCTGGTTTGGTGGACGACGGTATGAAGTATATTGAGGAATTGAAGAAAGACAGATCCATTGATGTAAGAGAATACCATTATGCTTGTTTGGTTGGCCTTTGGGGCAAGCTGAAGGTTTAAGGAGCCGCTTGATTCATAGAGAATTTAGTCATGGACTAAGCCATCTGCTAGTGTGTGGGGAGCTCTTCTTGCAGGGTGTAATGTTCAAGGGAGCCAGATGATGCAGGGACTTACATGTTGCTATCAAGCATATATGATTCAGCTGGGAAACAATTTAGACATGTCCACAAATAGTAGCAGAACTACGGGGGTTGAATCCATCCAGTGCACTAGGTGGCCAGCTACCGGCAAAAGCCATAACTTGGATCTCCTGGGCATTTGAAGAAAAAGATGATCACCTTCAACAAGTCTTCCCACTCCAACTCCCAACCTTCATATTCTGTATTTCCTCTGTGCAACCACATGGCGAGAGAACTGGACCAGTTGATCCATTCAAGGTCAAATAATATAAACACCGTTTCCACTGGAAGACTTGCCATACAAAAATCATCCCATCCCTGGCTGTGTAAGCATTTTGAGTGTATCAGACCATGAACGAAAGTGAGGGAGGAGAAACTTCAAATCTAAACCCAGCAATCCAATGCCAAAAACTCTAAAATTGATAGCTCTGCAATCATTAGATCAGAATCAATCATGATCAATTTCAATCCGTATTGACATATTTGCCATTCCAATTCTGACTTTTAAAAGGAAACTAACTATAAAATCCAACAACAATAGGAAAGCTGTAAAGAAACTAGAAGGGAAGCAATTCATAAGCAGCAAAAGTGGAAAAAAAAAAAAATCACTGTTTCTTCATTGATCAAATCAATATTACAATGCTAAAATTCTTAGATTACATTTGCATGGTGCATGCTTCATTGACAGTGTGGAACATGAACAGTAGGAACTATTGCATGACAATGAGACCACCCAAGTGGACTACTGACTGTCCCAAAGGAAGGTCGTCCATGGTAATATCCACTTGGAACCACAGTGATGAAGTGGGGTTGAGATGGCACAAGTGGGACCCACCTTCTCTTTCTAAAGCTAATACCATAGAGGTATCCTTCATAAGCTCCTTCAATTAGTTGATAAACTTTTTTCATCTTTGAAAACACATTGCTCGTGATCAAGCTATCAGAACCGGCTTGATGAGTCTCTCCAACCCGCTTCACCTCGAGTATTTTAGCTAGACGTTCCAAACCCAACTCTCCACCTAACAACCCATGATAGAACTTGGCCATAAATTTCAGATCATAAAGCCGAGGAAAGATGGCTCCAACCATAGTCATGAATTCTTGAAGAGTTCCTGGCATCGGATTATTTGCATTCAAGACTTTAATGAAGTAAGCAATATCATAAACCCCATGAAACGTGAGCCATTGAATCCTATGTCCTTCACACCTTATGACATTTCTGAACCGAGCAGAAAATGCTTTGATATCAACTCCTTCTCTCTTATTCTTTTCCAAATCAATCCCATTCCGAAGTAATAACTCAACGGATGCAGTCACGTGAAGATCGATGGCAGGATCAAAATCATTAAAATTAAATTGCCAAACACCACCGGAGTGAGGGAGATTTCCGTATGCATCAGTGAATGTGAAACCGAACTGTATTGGCTTCAAGCTATCGACATTGAACTTGATATCTTCGTACCGATCAGTTTCGGATGCAGTTCTTGGTGTGTTGTGCAGAAAACCAGGAAATTCAGTATCAAAGGCAATCCGATTGTAACGGTGGACTATGCTTTCTATGGAAAGCATTTCTTCCTCAAAATTTGAACTCCAGACATTGCGTGGCTCCATTGATGTGTTCAAACAGTATACCAAAACCAGAAAAGTTGAACTTGAACAATTTTGAAGAACCAGAATGACAACTCGCCTGAACGGTAATGAAGAACCAGAACGTGAACTCAGTTTGGAGAAAGACGATGAAACTAAGAAACACTTTTGAAAAACCAGAACCAGAATAACAAGTCGATCAAACTAAGAACACTTCTGAAAAAACAGAGGATTTTTGCCTGCCTGATCTCTGCTTTTCTCCTTTTTTTCAGGAACTCTTCATCCGTTCTTGCTTAAAATAGACGGCAGTCACGTTCAGGTCTAGTTTCTAAAAAATCTAGAGAGAGAGAGAGAGAGAGAGGAATATCTGAAATTGAATTAGTTTCTAAAATTTGAAAAGAGAGAGAATAACGATTCGATTTTTATCTAAATTCAAAATATACGAGTACCGGTCCTAAACTAAGAAGGAATAGATCGACTGGGTAACCCGTTGTGGAATTTGGTTAAGGGTATAATTGTCCTACAAGAAACGAGATAATTTTGGGAACTATACTAATTTGGTAGCCCCTTCGTGGCCTCACATTTTCACGGCTTTACCACCCTCCAAACCCTTGAGCCGTTACCTGAACCATTGATTTTCGATCTATTGATTTTAGATCTAGAGAAAGAAAACATACTAAATGTTATGAACCTATCGTCCTCCGTTGGATCTAATTCTTATATATATTTTAAATTTTAACCTAAATTGTAATGCTATGATTTAGGGGGTGAAATTTTGGCCCTAACAATGCGAACCTGCCCTGGCCTACCCTAAGCCCGAACAAGGCTTGGGCCAAGGTTTTTTACCTTGAGGGTGAGTTAGGATTGAAAAATCCCAACCTTGAGTCAGGGTTGGGTTAGGTTAGGGTTGAGGCCTCAGCCCGACCCGGCCTGAAATTTAACCCCGTATTTTTATAATAGAAATTAGGGCTCCTATAGGTATTTCATTTTTCTATAATTTTTTAATATATGGAAATGAATGACAAAACCATGTCAATCAAGGTTAATCCAACCATTAACTCATTTAATTTGTATAAATGTTAATCTAGCCATTGAAGATTGGGAACCTTGAGGTTGAGTGGAGGTGGATTGGGAAATACTTCAGAGCGAAATTCATTTTATATTCAATTGGCAAGATTGCATTCAAAGCTACCATTTACCACATTTTAATGGAGTGGAACCTTAGGAATTGGATTAGGCAATCTAGAACTATCCTGCAAATCTAGGAATCGATCTCATATGAAAGTGTGTGCCTATCAAGACTCATGTATTGACAACCCTCCCCCCTCCCTTGCCCCTAGAAATAGGTTTGGATCCTGTTGCTTCCCCTAGTTAAGAGTTGTCTGTTCTTTGTTGTATATTTTTTCTTTAGCTTCTCCTGTAAGGGGCCTTTTTATTTCTGCGCTTTGTTGTATATATTAGTTCTTTATCCAAAAAATAAGTACATAAAATATCCTGATATGAGCATTTTATGAGCTCTTTCATTCCCTTAAACTTCCTTATCTCCATCTAATAAATAAAAATTTATTCTCCATTTTCTTTAATGGAGAATATTAAAATATTTTCTAAAATTTGTTGAAGAATAATGCTATCTGCATCTTATCATTTAATCATATAATTAGTTCAATATTAGGATATATACAAGACGGGCTGGCATAAATAGTTCTAAACATCTGCCATTTTCTAAAATTTATTTGTTGTAAAATTCGTATGTACATCTATATTTAAGATAATATCTTTTTTATGACATTTAATTACACCACAATGGAGACTCCTGCATTCTCAGAATAAATTTTAGGTTTGCCACATATTTTGAAACTTGATTCTTCTATATTAATTTCTCGCTTCATAACATATTCTAGAGCTAAAATTTATTACGAGAATGCATACCAAACACATTTGAAATTTAAATCAGTGAAACGTCATTGGGTAATTTGCTTGTCATATCCTTCAAAAGTAATCGGTTAGCAAACACTCAGTGACAACCATGAGGGGAATCATTCTACCATATATAGCATGTTCTTTGACCTTGTTTTGAATGGTTCTAGAAATCTAATTAATCTGAATATATAAAGTTTATGGTGTAAAAGATGAGGCCATTAGGTACATTAATTAGTTTTTCTTTTACCTTTACAATAGCAGAGGTGATGACGAGCTCTTAAACAAGCTCCTAATAGGAAACTTTCATAATACATAGGCACAAGATGGGATGGACCAGTACAAGAAAAAAGGGTTTTCAGGACAATTTTTCTGTCACAAATATCAAAATATTGTCGCTAATACATATTACGGACAATTTAAATTTTTGTTGCACATTTGTCGTTACAACGGCCTGGAAAATTTTTTCCGTCTCTAAGGGGTCAATTGTGATAAATTTAGAGACAGTAACTTCTCATCACAAATAATGACTAAAGCGATGGAAAAATCTGTCCTAAATATTGTGTTGTCAGGGTCATTTAGCAACAATATATTTCTCTATAAAGGATGAATTTTTGCCACAGCCACTTATTATCATTAAGTATTAAAAAACTATTTCATTTGAGACAATATTTCAGTCGTCAATAGTGTCCTTATAAAGAGAGATTACTTTCGTCTCAATTAAGAAAGGCTTTTTTAAATACTTTATCATTCGAGACAAAAAAAATTCTATTGCAAATAATATCTGCCTTATAGAGACAAATAAGTCAGTCACAATTAGGAAAGGCTTCATGCTTTTGGAGACCGAAAAAATCCGTTCCTAAAAGTTATATGAAAAAAAAAAAAATTTCATTTTCCTAACATACATAATATCATTACCTGTTGTTACACATTACTAGATCCAACCAGACAACGCTTAATAATTATGTCATCCAAAATTATTAACATGAGACAAATCCATACAAATTTAATATTTATATAATCATCAAATAAAACTAATATTATAGAGAATTTTTTCTGGACATACAATCCAAATGACCCTATATGCCCAATCCATGATCAATGCTCTCCTTAGCAGCAACCTCTTTCCTCCAAACTTCCTTATTGGTTCGTTGCTTTTACCTACGCTGCAAAATTGAAACATTGCCACAAATCATTAGCCGATATTTTTGTCATGGTTATTTATAGTGAAGGGTTTTGATTCTTACCTTCCAATATATATGTTCTGCTAAATTAATGTATATAGAAAAGATAACCATAGTGATTGGAGAAGAACTTGCTCTATATAGAAGACATCTCCAAAGCAAAGGAGAATAAAGACATTTACTCCCACAGAGACATCTTGACTTCACCCTGATATCGAAAAGAAAGAATATGAGATGAATGAAAGTGATTATAAAGACTAACCCTATAGATAAATAAAATAATGCTTGAACATTACGTTATTTTCCCTTTCTTTAATCAAATAAGAAATAATTTGGGATTTCAATTCCTTTAATTAGGCAAATTTGATTCTAAAAGCACCATAGGCAAAGGTCATATAACAAGAACAAAATCATTTGCACACAAGCAGGCAAGTAACCAGCCACAGCAAAAATGAAACAAATTTATTGAATCCTCCCCCCAACCTGCAGCAAACACAAATGCACATGCATAGTATGGAAAAGATGAAGAGAAGTATGTATCTGTAAATTGTAAGGGAATATAAGTAATTTTATGATTATAATTATAGTCATCAAGGTAAGGGGTGCGCTTGGTCTAACGGTAAAAGTACGAATGTTGCGACCTGATGGTCAAGCAATTGAAACAGCCTCTTGACATTCTCGGGGTAAGTTTGCGTATTTCTCACCCCCTGGACCCCGCACATGCGGGAGCCTCGTGCACTGGATACACCCTTTTTATAGTCATCAAGGTGACGCCTTGGCGTCTAGGCACTATCATGGGTCCAATGCGACAGCATGTCTTGTTTGATGCAGCATGTCTTGTTTGATGCGAGAAAGGCAACTACCTTAGATGTCTTGGCGTAGTCTTGTGACAACACACCTTATATTATATCAGTTATTTGACATTTCACGAATTTACATAAAAAATTGTTTTTTTTTTTTTCTTTTATGAATGTGTATATTATATTATGTGCTTTGTTTATTATAAGTTGGTTTTCTCATTTTGGGTCATTACTAGCATAATTATATCATATTGCATTGATATGGCTTATATGTTGCATATAAGCATAATTATATAAATTATCATTGTTATATTACATATATTGTGTGCCCATGGTCTTGACAATTATGTTCAAATAAGCCACATAAGACAAATGATCATATTCTAACTTAGTGCATCTGCCTGCAAGACATCCGAACCTATTTGAAAATCAGCTATTGTTTAGTGTCAGATTCTACTGGTTTATTCAATAGAGAGATAAAGCAGGTTCTTTGAGGGTAAGTTCTTCTGTAGATGAAGTCAAATCAATTAAAAATTGTGATACGTACTTTGGGATTTCTTGAATTAACTGACAAGAGGAGTCATATGGACAGACTTCATATTGGAACATGCAATCAGGAGTTAGTATTTGCTCTAGGTTTTGGATGCCTTTGTATCTTTATCCATAACTAGTTGTATCTTCATTTTTTATTTTTTTTTTGTTCAGTCATCAATTGGAAGCGAGCAAGATGGTGATGAATTGCGATTGGTCCAAACCTTTGACCAGCGGCTTCTTGCGACCTGCCCAGAATGCCCATACATACCAAGACCTTGTTCACACAGCGAATAAAGGGGGAGGGGGCGTGGGTGTGGGTGTGGGGGTTAAGAAATCCATAACTATCTCTATGTTAGTATTATATTTCAACCATTCGACTCCTCTCCCATCCTTATTTCCTATATACTTCTGAATTGTCTTCTCAAGACATGCACAAGGATAAATTTATCTCTACCACTGTAACTGCATCTTAATGTGGTCCATATTATCCTGTAAGAGTAGAAAAAAATACTACATCTGGACAATAAAGAATAGCGATTTCATGAATAAAAAAGCTACTACACAAGAATGTCATAGAGAACTAGATAAACAAAAGATTGCAAAGAAATCTAAATTCTAGAGGAAATGTTACCTGGTCAGTGATATCCATTCCCATATAATTTACACCAATTGCTTCTCCTACCTTGCTAAATATAAGCTCCACATACATTAAAAATGTCTTCGTACCAAATAATTCTGTGTCAAATATATATTCCCGCTTTAAAGGTATTCCACGTTCTAGGACTTCTCTCATGAAGTCCTGAGCTTCCTTCACACCAGCACCAGAAAATATCTCCATATCTGTTTTCCCAATTATGCCCTAAACAAGATGCACAAATTTGAGGAGATATGCCCATAGGAAAACTAGCTAGTAAGAACCACTTCTCTGTGCATGACACTGGGCCGTCCATAAAACAAGGCAAAATTTGTCAGAGATAGTGGACTGTATCTTTGAATTGGAGGCCTAAATTTTCCATCTGACCAAGTCAAGGTGTCCTCTTCCCATTCCATTGTTTAAACGGCCTCTAGGCGACGATGGCAATCGAGGGGGGAAAAATTAAGGCAACACCAATAAGGTACATAGGCACCACCTTAACAACTATGATGCTAAGTTGTTATTCAGTTTTCTTGCCATACATGTAGTAATAATGACTTCTAAGGGACTTTCTAATTACTTTATTTCATTTCTTGTAATATCAACTATCTATATTTATGTACTGGACCATTGAGAATCCTCCCAACGATTAATGAAGAGTTGTTTACAACTATGTTGCTGTGAGAGACAGTTTGCTCTATGAGAGTGTGGTGAGATTCCATTGATGAGAGGCCAAAATGCAGTGAGAACCCATTGGCTTCCCTATCCTCTTCTTCCTATCCTTTTCTTTTTTATTCCTAAGTTGTTATTCTGTCCCAAAGCTCTGTGTTAGTTCAATGCAATCTTGATTTTCTGTAGGCCTGGGTGTTAGACTGTTATTGTTGTTCTCTTGCAGCCTAACTCTCCCTACATTACTCAATCTACAGGAGAATGAAATACAGAGTGGAGAACAATATAATGGCTGGTTTATGATAGAAATGTCACATCATTGGAAGAGTTGACCATAAAACAATTTTGTCTTTACACTAAAATTCCAATTTCTTGTCGAGATTTAAAACAGTTGTCTTAAACGACCAACAAATGCCAGTATGAGGTAAAGAAGAGGAAATTCAGAATAAGACAATAAGTATTTTCTATCTGCAGTCTCAATAACACAAGCAATAATATAAACCCACACACAATCCTCCAAAAGAAAAATTGTGAGTGAATCTAATTACCTGATGCCCAATGGCAACTGGCGCAGTCTGGAGAATAAAATGCAAGAAATTATCAGCTCTTTTCGAAATATGAGACAATTATTCCACAGGTGAGTATTGCCTTCCAAGATTTTTTATGTTCTCCTGTAACTTTTTCACGAGTGTCTGCTCCCTCTGGATACTTGTCTCCTACAGTTTCTCTCGTTGCAAGGCCCGTTGCTTCCAGTGGTTATAAGTTTCATACTTGGCATCTATTTCAAGGCTTTATTTTGAACATCCTTTTCTACCGTAGGGAAATCTCATCCATAATGGAAACTGAACGCTTGTCACCGGCAAACTTCTCTTCCCCATCTCAAAGCTCCTCAAGAATCTCCAATTCCTTGAGCTCCACTTCCTGCCTCTGTTTGCTTAGGTTGTCCAGCCCTTCAATGAGAAAGCGGTCGGCATTAGATAGCTTATACTCCCAGTGCTTTACCAGTAATGACAACTGTGTGGAATCTTTCTCGCTATAATTAGTTAACTCTAGGACACACTTGAAATCAACTATAGACGGCTCCTCTTTTAAGTTGGAACAAAACAACACTAGTTTAAATTATTGCAATCCTCCAAGGAAGCACATTGTGGACAAGAAAATAAGAAAAGTCTGTTAAAATACATTCTAAATTGCAAATAGACGCTTATCACTGTTAAAAATTTTAATATAACATTCAAGATTACAATAATAATATAACTCCAAAGGCAAGGCTGTATAACCTACCCCTCTCTGAGTGATAAGCTGTCTGGCATTGTACTGTGCCACCACATCTTTCAAGGTTTCATCGATTATGGAAGACAGGACTGTATGATTATAGTCCACCCCAAGAGTTATGTAGATTTCAGGTGACCGATCTGGAACAGGTCATGTAAGAACTCGAAGCCCAATAGTGACCTACACAAAAGATACCCTCAATAGATACAAAGATAATTATGAAATAAATATGAAATAAGCCCAACAAACAGCAGAAGCTTACATGGACCATAAATGACTCCGCATTCTCGATTGAAGAATTAGGTTATACTCGGCAACACAATCTATACCTTTGATCTTAATATTTCATTTGAAACTACATGTGTTCTTGAATGCTGTTGTGGCATGATAATTTTCAAGATTTATCCAATGCAAATGTTTCCAAACACATACAAATTTTCAGCATATACTAATCCAAATCTGCAACCATCAAAGATAAACTGGGGCCTAGTTTGGCCTCCTTTTTGCTTTCATAGGACTAAGGATAAAGTTGTCCTTATCATCATTCTAATCCTCTCTTTTTAAAAAAAAAAAATTCTTTAATTATTTGGTATTCAAGTGTCTCATGAAATAGATTCATTGATCAGGTCACAAAATACCATGTAAAACCGAGGTTCAAATGGACATTGACTTTGGACATAAACAAACTGGATTAGCTTAAATCCTATGATGTTAGGACTTCTGTTACAATTTGGGATGAAAATGATGCTGACACAAACTGGAAATCTGAAAAGGAAACCAGGTTCAGAAGTTGTCTTGCATTGAGTATCAGGCTCAAAGCCAGTACAGAGCCTTAGCCACAGTTTTACCTGTGAATCCTGAACCATTATACAAGCTCATTGCACTGGCATTGAATGTAGTCCTACTGCAATGACTGCCTATGATACTATGAACCAACAACTTAGCAGATATTGATTTGATAAGATTTCCAAACACCAAACATGTTAAGCAGTTGGTTCATACTGCCGAAGCTCATTCCCTAGAGGCACACTCCATAATGTGACGTCAAGGCCATACAATACAAACAGGTGTCTAAAGCCCGGAGCTTAGAGAATGTTGAAGAGATCTGGTCGCCTACAATAAAGCTCCATCATCTATAATTAAGCAATAGAACTAGAGAGGTAAGGTTCATAGTCAATCTCAAACAAAGTCTACTTAATCCAAAGACGTGTCTTTCGCTCCCTTTCTATCAAAATTGTCCATTGAAGCCTGAATTTAAAGTAACTTAACCTGAAATGTCCTATTCTAAACCCTATCTTATGCATAGCTTAACCAAGAAGGCCTTGTTGAGGGAAAATAGCATAGGTGCTTAGGCTCTAATAATACTAACCAGTGCCTTGGCTCACCTTAACAGCATGGCAACTATGATCAAATTTGGTCCTAGGCACTGGGAGAGCAAAGCCAACAAAGCTGAACCTAATGCAGTTAACTAAACCTCGCCTATAGATAACTGGGTGGGAACTGGGAAGATGCAAAACAGAATGAGTAGAGCAGGGGAAGAGGAGGTAAAACCCATAGAAAAGAAAGAAAACAGATGAACAGAAGTGAAGAAAATAATCAAATTCAAAATGAAAATTAAGTACAGTAGCAACTCGTAACTGAACCCAAACACATGAAAGGCTTATGTAGAATCCCCAAGCCAACCCAAACGCTGATTAGGCCATCCGTCCTGTTGTAAGTGGAGCTAATATATAATAAGAGAATAGGAGTTTGTGTCACAAGAGAACAATTGATGCCAAAAGCAGACAGCATTATCAAAATTACATATTTATTTGCATGAGAAAATTTGCTATCAAATAAATTACAGAAAGATCAAAGAGAAAAATGTTCGAGATTTTAATGATAAATCACACCTTCGCCACTTACGACCTCACCAATACAATATGCAGAATTCCTTCTCTCTGCAAGAATTCTAACTGAAGTCTCTGGACTAATGACAAGAACCATCCCAATACCCTCATTGAAGGTTCTCCACATCTCAGCATCTTCTATTCCTCCAGCCTGCTCAGGAAAAGAAATAATCAAAATACAAAGAATATATGTCATTATATTTTAATCTGTCAGCTGCCATCTATGTTTCGGTCCTTGCCTTCTTTTTTTTCTTTTGGGGAAGGTGGGGGGGGAGGACCTCCTTTTTCACATTATTAAAGGTGAGGTGAACTAATGATTGAAATCAAAAGCTCCCTATTTCTTAATTTTTACCTTTTGGATTCATCTGAACACTGGAAGACTTCCCAAGAATCTTTGTAAATTGCTGCTCCAAGACCTTTTGGAAAAACTCGAGGTATGTTATCTGTAAAGCCACCACTTGTGATGTGGGCTATTCCCTTCACACCACCCTTGCTGATGATGTCAAGTACCTTTTTCAACGATTAAAAAATACATAAGTGGTACCATTTATAATACCCAAGAAGTGGGAAAAAAATGTGTAATGAAGGCAAGGAATTACCTGTTTAACATAGATAATAGTTGGTGGCATCAGAGCTTCACCCAAAGTGATACATTCACCAGGAAGTTGGTCCTTCAAAGAAAGGCCACCATGAGCAAGATCCCTGTAAATAAATAAATTGAGGATTTTAAAATTTTACAGAAATTGCCACTGAATTTTATAGCGGATTAATAAAAGCAAAATAAACCTTCTTAAGATACAAGTGGAGATAATCAAAAGCCAAAGATTTTCTTAACACCAGCAGACCTTCTCCGACTAGAGAGAATCCTTTAGAATGGACTCAACTAGATGGAAGTCCAATGAGAACATCTCCCTCCACAATGCTTTTCCCATCAATCACTGAATCCTTCTTTACAATGCCGACAGCAAAACCGCTGAGATCATATTCTTCATCAGCGTAGAAATCTGGCATTTCAGCTGTCTACAAGGCAAGGATAAGTTATCTTCGAGGAATGAAGATTGCACAACTCAATCTATTTTTCTAAGGAGTTATTCGGGATGTCAGAATAGAGAAGAGAGCACCTTCAACCGACAACTTCGTTGCCTGCTCTTCCTGCTCAGCCAAGATGTGTTAAACGGAACCTTCTTCATAAATGTCTGTAAAGGTGGATAATGTTACTACTGGTCTGCTGCTTTGGCTCTTTCTTTCTCCACCTACTGTGACGAAAGAAAGCAAAGAAGCTCAGCTTCTTGCAGGTCCCAACAAAGGAAGAAGCAAAGCATCAATTAACCGAAGTATGGTCAAAGTCAAATCCATCACACATGAACAGGGGAGAAGGTAAAAAAAAAAAAAAAAAACAAAACAAAAACATTTAACCAACTGGGCACTGAGGTGGGGGATTTTCAATGGTTGCCGAAACAAAATTTGAAACATGCACAATCTACAATTTTGCCATTCTTATACACAACCCCCCACCCAAAAAAAAAAAAAAAGAAGCCTTAGGGATGGATCACTTCTATTGGTTCCCAAAACAATAATTGAACCATGCAGAGTTTACAAGTTTTATACACTTCTCAGAAGAAAAAAAATCTACAAATTTCTCCCTAATTACTGAACGCTTGACTGTTAAGGCTACTAGATGAGAACATAGCAAATGACTCTCCAACATCATCATCCTCATCATCATATTCAACGAATTATCCGACTCATCCTCTTCATCATCAACCGGAGGAGGAAACCAAATGAGAACATTATTTTCAATATCTAACGGCTGTTGTATTTTGTCACTGTTCCTGAATGGGAAGAAACAGAGAAGGCGTCCTCATCCCATTCTATAGTTTAAAAGATAAGAGCTTGAACGCACTGACAAAATGGACAATATAAAGTCAAAAAACTGAAAATGAGCTCAGTGGAATTAAATAAACATTTTTCCAGACATTGTACAGTTCCTCATACGCTGATTGCATTTCATAATAGTCAAAGTAACCGATAAAACACTAGTAGACTTCCCTGTGGTCATTATCCCTAGCATTTCTTTCACACTTGTCAGAAGCTGCATGTTTGAAATAGGTGAAGACTTCAGTAGAAATCAAACAACCTCATAGTAGTATGGCACAACTACAAAAGGACAAAAGGTTTTGCTGAAATCCATGGAGCTGATATGGGATACCATGATGTCCATCACAGAGGGGTGGGGGGGTGGACCCTCTGGATTAGCCATGACAGATGTGTGTGGTATCATTCTCTAGGATAAATAGAACAAATTAACTAGCTCTTGGGGAGATTGATCATTAGAACCCAGCTCCTGTACTCTTTTTTTTTTTTTTTTCAAAAACCCTGAACAGATTACAAGGTTTTTATCACTAATCAGAATCCACAAATTATTCCTACTTCTTGATACAAAAAACAGGTAGATGCCCCCATTGCCATAAATCACTAGTGATGGAATGGGTCAGTTTCAGAATGGATCATGGTGTACCATCCTGTAAGAAATTTATTAACAAAAAGAGAAAGAAAAGGAAAAGGTGAGTTAAAGGCATTCATAGAGGTGAAAGATGTACGATGATAGTAAGAAGAACGAGGCACAGCCCAACACGATAAAAGTAACTCAGCTAAATGGGACCGGAACTACATGGATCCTGGCCAATAAATAAGCTCTAACCGAGGTCATTCTAGGGACAAGACTTAGATTCTACATGTCATTCCTCACTACCGGAGCATCCCTAGGCCTCTGTTGAACATAATCATACCACATAAGTCTTCTGGTCTTACTACTTGCTCAAAGAGACTTCAACTCCAATTGAATATAATGTCTATAGCAAAACAGAAATCTTGTTATCAACTGATAACTTACCACAGATTTGACTGTGACTCTCCATAATTTAACAAATGTTTCACCAGATTAAAAAAAAAAAAAAATTGATGCGAAAGAGATAGGTGTTGGCACCAACACTGTTGGACTGAAGAAAAATGATAGAAATAAGCATACATCATAACAGCATTAATTGCAACTTCTAAAACTAAAATATAGCCAACTCAAAAACATACATGAAAAAAGGGTGACAACATGTAACTGATACATAATATAATTAAAATTGACCAGACTCAAATCGGTCCTCAACTAGAGTTGGTAAGCCCCAAAACACCATAATTTACCTTGCTACCCAAAACAAGAGATTACAGATAAGCTCCTTGACTGAGGCTTTCTAACTTACCACCATGCATACCTGTCCATCAATGGACCATAAAGAATTAATTTAATCAGTAGACATGTCAAACAACATATTATGCATGCAAACTAATAGTTTATAGCTTACATATCATCTTCATTTTATATGTCGATTTGAAAGCTTTCACCACCACATTAAAGAAATGAAAATCAAATGACAACTTGAAAAAAAAAATCTCAATCTGGAATTACAAAATCCATTGTGATTCAATAGGTTGTTTGACAAAAGAAGAGGTGGGATCTGAATTCCTCTATATCAACCAAGGAAAATCTGGAATATACTTGGGTTCCTCAACTCCAGTGAGATTGATATCTGACCATCTGTCAAAAACATAGAGAGAGAGAGAGAGAGAGAGAGAGAGAGAGAGTTGATAGTTTGACTGCTGTATTATTGTAATGATGCTATTAAAGGGAATTTAATAGTAAGAAGAAGGAGAGGTACATAACTCTCCAACATAATTGAAAGGGACTTTGATAATAAGAGTTAATAAGAAGGAAAAGAGGAGATAATACGCGAAATACTTGTGATCTTGGGCAATTCATGACCTCAGAAACCCTTCCTCTTCAATCGATCCTTCTCTTCCCCTTATTAGATCTGGAAAATGCCAAAATTTCAGATTTTACTCAACTCTGGAGTTCGAAGTCTTGTGTATGACAAAATTTAGATCTAGAACAACCCAATTGAATTAATATCAAATACATACTCAATTTAGAAGAAGAATAAGATGATCAAGAAGTAAATGGACTAGGGCGAATATGTTTAGCAGCACTGCAGCGCACATAGTTGATTGTCGCCTGGGACTAGCAGCGGTGACGGATGTTGTTGGATGGGGCAAAGAACAGCTACGTATAAGAAATCCTTTTCCTACAAATCGATCAGATCCTCACTCCTCAGTCCTCACTCGATCAGATCCTCTATCTTCTTCAGTCCTCACTCCTCACTCGATCATATCCTCGTTTTCTTTTTTTCCTGAAATCCTTACTCAGAATCCCAAATTTAGTTCCCGCGCGCGCAGACACCAGGACTTAAAATTTAAAATAATAACATTAGTTGGACCGAATCTTTCGTATAAATTTCGGGTCGTCCGAAAACTAATCACTTAGGCTATGTTTGGTAGCCAGGAGAAGAAAAGGAAAGAGAAAAGGATCTAGAAAAGAAAAAAAAATGATGAGAAAATAAAAAGAGTATTTATGTTTAGTAAGCAAGAGAAGAAAATAAAATAAAATAAAAAAATTCAAAAAATTTTGAATTTTAGGAGAGAGATAGACACATAGAAAATCATTGTGTAATCATTCATTCTTTGTCTTATTATGTTTTCATACTTTTCTTTTCTTTTCTTCTCTTGGCTACCAAACATAGCCTCAGTTGTCGACTTTTATTTTTAAATTGGAATTAATCAGATATACCGATTTAATCATAGTGGGATGTTTATTGCCTAATTCTCATATTTTTTTCATATATAATATCAATTTTTCCATTTATGTATCTCCATTCTGACTTACTACTGTAACCTATCCTTATAAGGACCCCCCCCCCAATATTTTAGTAAGTTTTGCTCGTGTTTTTAGCTTTAGCTACTAAGCAAGACATTAAGCTAGAATTTAAAGGTTTGCTTTATTTGTGCTTAGGATCAGGGTTTGGCACACATTTAGGTTATCTATTTGATTATACTTGGGTTTCTACAGGTATGGGGGTATTTCAGTCATTATGAAAAAATATTGTAGATTTAATAACCAATTCAAACATCCATGCACGGTAGTTAGAATCTTTTCGTTTGAGAGGAGGGAAGTGAAATATTTGAAAAAATGTGGGGAAACTTGATATTTAACTATAGTACTAGGAAGAGATTAATAATTCCTCTTAAAATTTGATTTGGACACCAAGTGCTCTAGACTTCGGTTTGCTTGCTTTTCTGAGGGTTTTAAGAGGGTGCCAATTCAAGGAACAATTGAGCCCAATATATAAAACCAAAAGCAGGCTCGACCGCTTGTTAAATGTGTTGGACTTGAACCAAGATTTAATGTTATTCGGTCGGTTTTGTGGGGAATCCGAAATCCTATCCAATAGTTATTCGATTGAGATCTTTCCATTATTGTCCAATTCAATCAAATATGTCTAAAGCTATAGTTAGAGATAAATGTCTCAATAGCTAAAGTCTGCTCAATCCGATTCTAGAAGCCTAATAAAAGATCGGTATCAAATTGATATGGGATCATGCCTAACTTATGACAATTGATTACGTAAATGTGTCGATCCTGGTATGAGGTGCTAAAGTGGGAAGACCGACTGACCTAGCACGACCTCACTCATTGACACGCCTTTTTTCATATGGTCACAATTTTCAATATTAACATCGAATCGATGGTATCAACCATTCGTATTGGTATCAATCATGAATGATATTAATATTCTAATTAATATGAATCAATTGATATGATAGGGGTTGGGGTTAGGGTCATATGAAAACAATTATCTCACATAGCGGTGTCAACGGGTCAATTTGGCCTGGTTTTGGTATGGGTTGAATCGTTTTATTGTGGAAATGGTGAAACCAAAACCAAACTAATAAAGAAATCTGGTTTCGGTGTTTGTTTGGTTTTGGTTTGGCTTTGGTTTTTCATCCGATTTGGGTTTGATTTTTCATACAAAACTATGTAAAAACTTGGGTTTTTAATAAATTTTGGACTTTTTTGATTTCTTACCGGTTTATTTTGATTTCGCTCATGGCTTGAATTTGATTCCAATTTGGTTTTGGATTCGTTCGGTTTCTAGTGCAATTTGGTTTGTTAGTGAGGTTACAATCTCTCAGACAAAAATTGACCCAATAAGCCTTCGATTTAGTTGGTATAGGTTCAATCGGCTTGGCCTGGGATGATTTTATTGGTTCGATTTAGGTATTGACACCCCTAATCTCACATCATACATGAATAACCCCATGTGGAACGATAGAAGAAGCACGGCTTCTCTTTGATGAAGTGAATGCAAAGAAGAATGTTGTCACATGGACACAATGTTGTCCGGCTATATCCAATTGAACCAGATTTTAGGAGCAGAGGAGCATTTTAGGCAGATGCCTCACAAGAATGTCATATCTTGGAACACTATGATTTCTGGGTATGCACATAATGGTCGAATTGATTCTGCTTTTGAACTATTTTTTCAGAAAATTCTTAATAGAAATGTTGTTTCTTGGAACACAATTATAACAGCCATGGCTCAACATGAAAGAATTGATGAAGCAAGAGGACTTTTTGATAGGATGCCTGAAAGAGAAGTTATATTTTGGACAGCAATGATTGCAGGTCTGATGAAGCACGAGCTCTATTTGATAAAATGCCTGAGCGAAATATTGTTTCTCGGAATGCCATGATAACTGGTTATGCCCAAAATTTGAGACCCGATGAAGCTCAAGACTTGTTTGAGAGAATGACTGATAGGGACATTCCATCATGGAATGCGATAATTATGGGCCTTATTCAGAATGAAGATCTAAGGAGAGCCAGGAAACTGTTCAATGAGATGCACAGAAGAAATTCGTCTGTTGGACGACAATGATCACTGGATATGTTCAAGATGGGCAGAGCGAGGCAGGCTGACGGAATCAAGCCTAATCAAGGAACCTTCGCAAGCATGTTAGGTGCTTGTAGCAATTTAGCAGGGCTTGGTGAGGGAAGGCAAATCCATTAGATCATAAGCAAATCAGTTTTCCAGAATAGTAAACTTTTAGAGTCGGCCCTCATGAGTATGTACTCTATATGTGGGGAGATAGATATTGCAAGAGATATGTTTGATAGATCAAGCAAAAGGGATGTTGTGTGACTTGTGTCTTGGAATGGAATAATTGCAGCCTATGCACACCATGGCTATGGTAGAGAAGCGATCTACCTGTTCAAAGAAATGCAGAAATACGGGTTCAAACCGGATGATGTCACTTATGTTGAGGTGCACTCTGCTTGCTGCCACTCTGGCTTGAGGAATTGAAGAAAGACAGATCCATATTGATAGATTGGCCATTGGATCGCGATTTTTAAAATGAAACTAACTATAAAATCCAACAACATTAGGAAAGCTATAAAAAAGCTAGTAGGGAAGCAATTTATAAGCAGTAAATGAGAAAAAAATTCTCGGTTTCTTCATTAACAAATCGATACTACAATGGTAAATTCTTAGATTTCATTTTAATGGTGCATGCTCCATTGACAATATGAAACATGAACAGTAGGAACTAATGCATGACAATGAGACCACCTAAGTGGATTATTGATTGTCCCAAAATAGGGTTGTCCACGGTAATATCCATTTGGAACCACAGTGATGAAGTGGGGCCGGGGTGGCCCAAGTGGGACCCACCTTCTCTTTCTAAAGCTAATACCATAGAGATAACCTTCATAAGCTCCTTCAATCAGTTGATAAACTTTTTTCATCTTTGAAAACACATTGCTCGTGATCAAGCTATCAGAACCCGCTTGATGAGTCTCCCCAACACGCTTCACCTCAAGTATCTTAGCTAGACGTTCCAAACCCAATTCTCCACCAAACAACCCATGACAGAACTTGGCCATAAATTTCAGATCATAAAGCTGAGGAAAGATGGCTCCAACCATATACATGAACTCTTGAAGAGTTCCCGGCATTGGATTATTTGCATTCAAGACCTTAATGAAGTAAGCAATATCATAAACCCCATGAAACGTGAGCCATTGAATCCTATGTCCTTCACACCTTATGATGTTTCCAAACCGAGCAGAAAATGCTTTAATATCAACTCCTTCTCTCTTATTCTTTTCCAAATCAATCCCATTCCGAAGTAATAACTCAACGGATGCAGTCACGTGAAGATCAATGGCAGGATCAAAATCATTAAAATTAAATTGCCAAACACCACCGGAGTGAGGGAGATTACCGTATGCATCAGTGAATGTAAGACCGAACTGTATTGGCTTCAAGCTATTGACATTGAACTTGATATCTTCGTACCGATCAGTTTCAGATGGATTTCTCGGTGTGTTGCGAAGAAAACCAGGAAATTCAGTATCAAAGGCAATCCGATTGTAACTGTGTACTATGCTTTCTATGGAAATCATTTCTTCCTCAAAATTTGAACGCCAGACATTGCGTATCAGTGGCTTCATTGATAAGTTCAGATAGAATAACTAAACTAGAAAGATTAACTCGCTTTGGGCGAAGATGATCAAAAGAAAAACAATTTTGAAGAACCAGAAGAAGAACTCACTTTGGGCGAATACGATCAAAGGAAGAAAAGTTTTGAAGAGCGAGAAGATTTTTTGCTTGGTCTCTGCTTTTCTCCCTTTTTTTGGAAACTCAGTTTGTTTCATCCATTCTTGCTTGAAATACACGGCTTGTTCAGCCACGTTTAGGTCTAGTTTCCAAAAATCTAGAGAGAGAGAGAGAGAGAGAGAGAGAGAGAGAGAGAGATCTGAAACTGAAATTACTTTCTAAAATACGAAAGGAGAGAGAATGATGTTCACAACACTGACCCTTAAAGATTTGATTTTTATCCAAGTTGAAATATATTGAGGTACTAGAATGTCCTAAAGTAAGAAGGAAAAGACTGGCTAACCTGTCAAGTAAATGTAACTGAGTGTGAGCCTCAAGTTATGGAAATCTATAGGGTCATTATTGTCCTTCAAGAAAGAGACAGTTGTTAGGAACTATGGTAATTTGGTAGCCCCTTTGTCAAGTTTGCCACGTTGGCCTCAACACCTTCGCCACCCTCCTAACCCTCGAGCCGCTGCCTGAACCGTTGATTTCTGATCAAGAGAAAGATAACATGCTGATTGTTACGAACATACCACCCGCTGTCGAATCTGATTCCTATATATTTTTTAAACATTTAACCTAGACCATGATGCTAGGACTTCCTTGAAGGAAAATCTTCTAATAACTCATTTAATTTGTGAAATGTTAGTCTAGCAATCAAAGATTGGGAACCTTAAGGTTGAGTGGAGGTGGATAGGGAAATACTTCACAGAGGGAAATCTATTTTAGATTCAATTGGCAAGACTGCATTTATAGCTACCATTTACCACATTTTGATGAAGTGGAACCTTAGGAATTGGATTAGGCAATCTAGAACTATCCACCAAATCTAGGAATCGATCTCATATGAAGGTGCCAGCCTACCAAGACTCATGTATTGACTACTCCTCCCCCCTCTCCCCGTGCTGCCCCGCCGCCGCCCCCGGAAATAGGTTTGTGATCTCTTCTTGGGGTTTACCTCAACTCTTGGATCCTCCTAGATCTTGTTGCTTCCCCTAGTTAAGGGTTGTTTATTCTTTGTTGTTCTTTTCATGGCTTCTCTTGTAAGGGGCCTTTTTATTTATCGTGCTTTGTTGTATATATTAGTTCTTCATCCAAAAAAATAATAGATAATAAATAAATACATAAATAATCCTGATATCAGCATTTTATGAGCTCTTTCATTCCCTCACTTTGCTATACTGGTTTAGATGAAAATGCAATGTAAGCAAAGGAAATATTACGTTCATTGATTATTCTAAATGTGATCTTTGTTAAGGTGATCATAATCATGCAAATATAAATTCATGGATACTCCCCTCAACAAAACTTCTTTATCTCCGTCCAATAAATGAAAATTTATTCTCCATTTGCTTCACTAGAGAATATTAAAATAATTTCACGGAATTTGTTGGAGAATAATGCTATATGCATCTTATCATTTAATCATATAATTAGTTGAATATTAGGATATATACAAGATGGGCTGACATAAATAATTTTAACATCTGTCATTTTCCATAAAATCATGGATTTTAAAATTAATTTGTTGTAAAATTGATATGTACATCTACAATTAAGATAATATGTACTTTCTTATATGACATTTAATTACACCACAATGGAGGCTCATGCATTCTCGGAATAGATTTTAGGTTTACTACACATTTTGAAACTTGATTCTTCTATATTAATTCTCGATTCATAATATATTTTAGACCTAAAATTTATTCCTAGAATGCATACCAAACACAACTTTAATATTCAAATTAGTGAAACGTCAACGGTAATTTGCTTGTCATGTCCTTCAAAAGTAATAGGTTAACAAACACTCATTAATAGCCATGAGGGGAATCCTTCTACCATATATTGCATGTTCTTTGACCTTGTTTTGAATAGTTCTAATAATTTAATTAATATGAATATAGAAGGTTTATGGTGTAAAAGATAAGGCCTTTAGGTAGATTAATTAAATTTTCCTTTTAGCTTTACAATGGTAGTGGTGATGATGAGCTCTTAGACAAGCTCTTAATAGGAAACATTCATGATACATAGGAACAAGATGGGATGTATGTACTGTCTTGACTTCATGAGAACTTGAGACCTCCTGAAGAGTATAGGTTTTTTGCACACCACAGCTCACCAACTATGCTAGGTAGTTGTTGTGGAGCTGATTATTTATATTAGATATATGGTTGGCTTGTTGTAAAACATGCATCATTAATTTGATTATGACTCAAGTGACTAGGGAGACATCTAGTTGGCTAGAATTTGGTGATTTAAATTTCTAGTTTTCTACCAAGTAATTGGGATAAGACTTATTTGAGTTGAATTAAGTATTCCAAAGACAAGTAATTAATGCTAAAACTATTATTGTCGAATTAGATATGCGATGGAATCGATGTGAGATTGCTACACAACTTGGTCAAATCATATTCAAGCTGAATTCTTTCATGTCATTTTAGCAGATTCTCCTGTCATCACAAGACTCCAAATTCTTTAATTCAACAAGCTTTGGATGTTTAGTTAATTTGTTTGTATTTTAGAAAGACTATGTATTTATGTTTTCTAGTAAAGATTTTCTCATTCTACCAAGTTTTCCTATGGCCATGGTGAATAGAAATCCGTTCATCATAGCCCATTTGGGGAACTGACGGTAGGGGTTGCAGGGGTCTCATCCCTTTGATCACGTGGTGATTGTCAGCGTGTCATGAAGGAAAACTTCTTCCTTTCTCATTCCTGTCTCCCTTTCCCTTCAATGAAAAAATTCAAATATCAATTCATACTTTTTTTTGCCCCCTCGCCTCCCCCTCCAAAAAAAAAAAAAAATCTGAACACATATAAAGATAAAGCTGATGTTGTGTATCACAATATTTTTTGGGTGAATAGAAAATATATTCAATAAAGTGCAAAGAATACAAGAACACCCAAGGAGGAGGGAAGAGAGATTTTGGGGGGTGGGGGGAGAGCTACACTGAAGGAAGAACTAACCAACCCAAGTTTTCACAATATTAACTGGTTTTCAATATTATATTTTACAAAGCAGCAGAGATATGAGCATTACTTTACAGCCAGCTAAACTAGACCGACACTTCTAAGATAATTACCTATTAAATTTAGCCTGATTAGGTAATTATATGTTATTAATCACTCACACCTATAAGACTATAACCCTTTGCTTTGATTATTCTATGGTTGTTCGTAATCTCTTCTCTTATAAAACTAACTTATTATCCTGAAAATCAAACAGTATGTATAGTAGCCTTAACATCTTGATACTAAGCTTGAAAATTAGTTATGGATTGGTGGCTTTCTCCGAGCTGGGGTATAATCCATGGTCACTAGGTCTCCTCCATCTGGGTCCTTCTCTTTAGGCACAAACAGATCACTGTGACTCTTCTCTTCACCCAATCCTGGATGATTATCAGCTTTGGCTTCAATACTAACTGTCCTTAAACTTCTAGCTGCAACAAGAAAAAAACCGATATATATAATCAAATTTATGAGAAGCGTTCTTCTGATCAACTTCTCTTTTTCATTTTAAAATATGTAAGATCAATATACCTTCAACAGTGATGGAGAAGATGAAGAACAAGAAAAGAACCACAAGAAGAGCACGTTTGCATGGCAATACAGATCCCATCATATCTCTTTAGGAAACCTTTTGAGAATAAAAAAGAAGCTTATAGTGGGTTGATCTTCTTGTCTCTGGCCTTTGCATCTGATCACCATCTTATATAGATGAGACACTGGTTAGATTTGTTCTGTTGTAGTAATTTTACGTGATTATAAGGTCATATAGAAATACTGCCACGTACGTATAGTTTGCCAAGTATGGTTTCTATCTCATATTCTTTCTCTCTCTTACTTATCAGGTTGGTATAGATCTTGGGCCGAAGCCCAATATATGAAGAAGCCTGAGCCATTAGATCAGCATCTGTTGATGAATTAACAAGTGGGTCCCACACCATAAACTCTAATTGGGCTTTAGGTGGGGAAATGTTTAAGGCTTGTAAGAACAAATAAAGGCCCAATAATGAGAGAGAGGGAGAGGGGGGTGTTGAGGGGGGCCAATACTTGGGCACCTATTGAAGCGAGAGGAATGAAGGTTTGGAAGGAAACAGAAAAGTAAATGAGAGAAAGTGACAGCCGACATCGGCGGGACAAAGGCCATCTCCGACGAGGGAAGAGTGGTGGTGAAGGTGATCGACCACGTGGTACATTCATAATTTGTGTTGCATCCAATTGTTAGGCCCACGTACGGCCCATCTTGTCTCTGAAAGAGGTATACGAACTAAACATGTCTTATCAAAACCTTTACAATGACTAGCTAGGGTTTGGATCTTAGACCATAGAAAATGGATAGGAAGTGAAAACAAACACCAAATTATAAGTACCTCATTTCATTAAACAGGATAAATCGGGTTATGGTGTCCAAGGCTCCATGTAATGTCTTGAGTCTTGGGTCTTGATCCATATATATTTTTCACATCTTGGATGCACCAATTAAGGTCCAGGGAAGCTCATATTGATCCTAAGTTTATATATTCTACAGTAAGCATTTCAGGGATAGGGGAAAAAAAAACCCTTTTGATGTTTTTCTTCCTCCAATGTTTTATGTTGTTAATCCTAAGCCTAGATGCATTGAGGAGAGTTTTGTGCGTCAGGTCGACAATCGACATTATAAAAACATTAGTCAGATCTTTTTTCGTTATCAAATTTCACACTTTGAAACTCACTGATCAAATTATCCCCTTGATTCTTTTTCGTCAATAATCCTAAAGATGGCATGTATGATTTACTTCTGGAATGCAAATTCTAGGGAAAAATCATTAGTTGATCCTACTAGCTAACATTCCCTTGTATTTTTATTTGGGGAAAAGATTGGGCACACAGTCAGGTTGCTCAGCATGTGTCATCCCCTCTTTTTCATTGTTTGGAAAAAGACCTCTTGCTGTAGTGTGTCTAGTCCTATGATTGATATGTATCCCTAACTTACCAAAGAACTGACAGCATTCCTAACCCTCTCCCTTTTATTTATATCAGCTGTCCCCAGTGTTCCCCCATTTGATAATCAATGTGATTTCAGAAAGGGACTGCTGTAGTGTTTGTAACAGATGGTGATCATACATGTAAGTTTTTTTGTTCACTCTCCAGTGTGTATAGTTGATTCTTCAAAATAGAGGGTAAGAGTGTAGTGAGTTTGCTTTTCCATTTCAGAGGTGGGAAAGTAAATTTACAATGTAGATCGAGAGCTAAAGAAGAGATTACCGGCTTATGGTAACCAACATTGGTCACAACCAAATTTGCCCTTCAATTTCCGTTTGGTTACAAGTATAGGAAAATAAAATGAAGTGAAATAAAAATAAATAAATAAATAAATATAATGAAAATTTAATAATCATGAATATGCAACTAATTTAAAATCTTACCAAATATTGGAATTAAAAAATGGATTCCTTAGCCCACCATATTATGCTATTGAAATCCAAGAATTTGTTTGAGGCCAAGAGCGCCCCCTCAAGTAAAGGTTTTCACTGCTAGTTGACCAAAATCAGGATCCCAAATTGCATGAGCAATAGGTCATACATGTAAAGAGTCTTGTACCCATGACTCAAAATTTCCTTGCCAAGCTACATGAATAACTGAAGTAAATAAATTACAGCTTTTAGTAAGTTTTTATGCTGGTCACAGATACAGTTTTAGTAATGATTAGAAGAGTTCTATTATTTATTTTAATTTTACTGTCAATTATATTAAGACCTCAAAAATTTTGATTATTGATTAAAATAATATCTTCATCTTTGTTGTTTAGATGCTTCTAACATAAAAATAATAACTAAAAAAAAAAAAAAGTTCAAATGATGCTCAGGGTAATCCAGTGAGCCTTCAACTCCCATATGTTCTTATGTGGATGAAAATATTCAAATTGATGATTAATATCATAGTTACTAATTTAAGGACAAGAGAACAATATGATGAAATATATAGGTATAAGGAATCCTACAATTTTGACCTTGAGGATAAAAAATAAAAAAAATCAGCACATATATAAAAATTGGATAAATATATTAGATAAAAAATATATATGAAATTAAAGTAAATGTAATTAGATAATAAAGTAGATTTTTTTTTTTTTTTTTTTTAAGGTATAATAGTATTCAGGAAAAATTCTCCCAATGAAGGCATCTCTGGTAGTGGAGGCTGATTTGGTCAAATTGTTTGACAAATAAGGTAGAAAATGTGGTTTTTTTTTTTTAATTATATAAAAAGGCTATATCCCAATTTATTGTAGTTTAAAATATATTAAATACTAATATTCAACTACCTTTTAATGCTAAATTTCATGTAGACAGGGAAATGCTTGTGGCATCACGGCAGGCTACTAGCCAACGGATGGAGTCTAGCAAAAGTCCAGAGAAAGTTGCGTGTTCGATCCTTTTACCACCCCTGCCCTAGCATAAGTCTAGGGAAGATCGACACTCCTATCCCCTCCCCCCAACCCTAGCATAAGTCTAGGGAAAGTTGCATGTTCGACAAACTCATGCCATGGCATCCTGCTGGAGTTCATGTTAAGCTTCATGTGATGCTACTGGAAACTAACTATACCCTAGTGATGGAACTAGCTAGATTCTTTTGTTAGAAAATGACTCCTGGGTATTCAAAAAATGACATTTTTTCTCAAATTTTGCATTTCAATTTGTGTATCTATTATTCACATATTTAACTCTTTACAGTGGATTACATGGATTGAATGCACTATATCTTTTATCTTTTGACTATAAATAAAATTCCAAGAATCTACTATACATAGGCTCTATAAACTCAAACAACACATCATTGTGCATGAATCGCAAACTAATAAAGTTAAACTTTGGTTTTTGGATTGAGTTTTTCTTCACCCACTAAGAAGAATGCCCGTCATTTTGGTTGGTCGTTGGGAGAAGGAACGGAATTTCAGACCTTCAATATACAAAGGGTGTTCGAGGTGATCATGACCATCAATTTGAGGGTGTTAGTTTCACCTACGGTAAAGGAAAATTAATAAGATTATGTAGAGTCTCAGTGAGAGTCTCAATATCTCACTTTCCTACCAATCATTGAAGTTGAGATAAATGTTTCCATCCAAACAGATTTTTTGACAAATGATATGGATTAGGACTCAAGAGGCCCGCAAAGATACTATTGGTTTCCCTCTAGTATTTTTTTTTTTTTTTTGGTGAATGAAAAATATATTAAATGAAACTTAGATATTCATCTCCCCTTACCTCCTCTCCCACCAATCTAAATTGGAAGAACAAGAAATGAAATCAAGGAGAGAGCTCCACAACAAAATCTTCGACCTATTTTTACAGTCGAATCAACCTGAAAAGGAGATCCGAAGTGGATCTAAAAGGATAGCTAGAGACAACCCAAAATAGAGTTACAAAGTTTAAACTATATTATGCAACCATCTTGCATTGGATCCTTAAAAATATGTATATGAGAAAACCTACTATACACACCAAACCGACTCCCCCCTTCCCCACCTCTCCCCTTTCTTTTCTTTTTTAGTTCATGTGCATGTTAATTAGCTTCAAGTAACAATCCAAAGGTCGAAACCTAAAAGGTGATTTTTGTGTGGGTTGGTTAGGGGGAGCTCAGTAGATAGAGAGAAAATGTGAATCCTACACATCCAAAGGAAGTCATCATCAGCCAACTTTTCAGTTTCCAAATGTCAAACTACAATCCAATTCGATAACGCCACATGTCAAGATATGATGCTTATATTTGGCATTATCCATGCATGGTTCTCACTTCTCAATCAAAAGCTATCTATTTGAATAAGTTAGAATGGGTGTCTTGGATGATTGAAGTGGAACACCAGAGACAATGAAAACCACAGGGTGGATGGTTGTCACCCCAAACCATGACAACATACATAAACAGAAGAAGTTGATGACCAGTACATCACTTCTCTGGTCTTCTCACATCGTTTTCTCTTTGAGCATTTTTGTCTTGATTTGGATCTTCTTGTATAGTTGCAGTAAAAGGTGTTGGAACTGGAGCTTGGAAGGGAAGGGGAGGACCGCTTATCTCCTCCCCCCTCTCAATCTCCATGATCCAGCCATTTCAAGTCCTACGTACACGTTTGCTTAATTTCTTTTGTTGGGGTCTGAGACCATAGATCTTATGTGTTTCAAGCTTGGAGTAATGGTGGGGTCATATGAAAAAAGATGGTTTGGACTTAAAAGGGATCTTTGATTTCATTTTCTCATAAGTTTCTGTATATCTTTTAACATTTCGTATTCTAATAATAGATCCTGACATGGGACATGATATATGGGACATGTTTAATTAAGGCCGACTGCTCACATGTATATGCTGGTCATCCTGAGAACAAACCCACCCTTCACAATTTAAAATCTCTCTCTCTCTCTCTCTCTCTCTCTCTCTCTCTCTCTCTCTCTCTCTCTCTCTCTCTCTCTCTCTCTCTCTCTCTCTCATATGGTTTGTTTATCCTTGGCTTAGGGTTTTTTAGATGGTGGCAATCCATCTAACCATGAGAAAATTAACAACTGATCACGATGTTTCCACTCTTAAGTAATATTTAGATGGCATAATTTACATAGAAATGGAATTATTTACTTTCCTTTTGAGTTTATAAATACCTTATGAGGTTTAGTATTTTTCAAAATATCTGTTGAAATTCTATTTCTTTGGTTGCAGACTCATGTAGCAAGAAAATCTTTGCAACCATCCATTTTCATATATGACCGCCCTTTCATTTAGTAAGAGGTAGAAATGGAATTCACACACAATTTAGACCCACTCCTCACATGGGGATGGGAAGCGACAAATCTGGACCCTCCAAGGTGTGTAGGACCCACACCATTGACAGTCCATATCCATCCCTACCCGTCCCCATGTGGAGAAGCTGATCTAGACTCATTTATATAAGTTATTCGCTTTATGTCTAGGTATGGTTGAAATGACAACCGTGTACATACATATAACTTTCTATTGTATTGAAAAGTTAAAATAAAAATACCGGGAGGGTTCCCTCGTATGCCATGTGTAGTTTGGCATTGGAGGGGGTAATATGGGAAACATGTCACTATTGAACCGCATTTACAAATTTTGGGGTACAAAATTCCGCAACTAATATTTGTAGTTATAGTTGCGAAAAAAAAATCTGAAACTAAGAAATTGGCAGTGATAGAGTACCCTTGTCCTATAATAGTAAAATCATAGCTATAGACTGGTGACAACACTTGTAGCCACGTATAGGAAAAAAAATACTGTAGTTATAGGTCTTCTTGTTGTAATGAAAAGGCAAAAAAATAAGGTTACAGATTATATGACACTTTCAGGGGTGTCAATAGCGCAGTTGGTGAGCAACGAACTTGGTACAAGCCATAAAGTTGGACGTCCTAAGTTTGACTTCCACTAGGCACACCTTGGGCCACTCACACGGGGGTGTTTAATACTCTTCACTGCTTTTAGTGAAAGTTTAATGGTTCTCATTCAACCCCGGTATGATCCGATCCATGTGGTTGTGGGGTCAGTATGGACCCGCGGAACTAGTCAAGCCAAAAGCTTGGATACCCATCGTTAGGAAAATTTTTTTTTTTTGAAAAATCCCATGATTAAAAGAGGAAGAAGCGTTATAGCACAAATTTCCACCTTTTTTTTTTTCCAATTTCTTTCTTAATTTTTGTTTTGAATATGAATTATTCTCACTTTCATATTTGAGCCTAGTTTTCCTAGATGACATCAAGGAAAGAATCTCCTTGATGGACACTTAGATTTATCTCATTGTAGTCAGATGCGGCTCAAATTTTGTGGACAAATTGACCCTAAAGTCTCCACTCACATGCATGTTAAATACTTTCAGTCCAAATAGAATTTTGCCAAGTAGCAAACCGAAACATTGAAAAATTAATAGAGATCATATACTTTTTAAAATACCAATAGGTAGTGCATAGACATATAAGGAGATGCATATCAATATACAAGGATGTTTGATGAGATATGAGACTGAAATTTTACATGTGATCAATCCGATTCATTATCTATAATCTTTAAACTGATTCAACCAGCAGGATGTTTCTTAGCTTCCAACATATACTTTTTCCTTCAAGTTTTTCTATATTTTTGGCTTTGGCCATTGATTTTAGATCCATTTTGTTAGCTTATTAAGCATTTTGTGGGGTTTAATATCATCAAATTAAGCTATTTTTAGGCCGAGCAAATCTTACATGTGGGCCTTGATGTTGGACTCTTATTTGCTGGACGGTTTTGAATATGGACCACACAATTGAAGCTGAAGAGATCATGCTTAATACCTATCAATACCTACCCAAAACCATTAGATAAATAAATCAAAACATGTTTTTAAGAAAAAATTAACGATTCAACACTATATTATTATTTTTTTAGATGCACGATGCCTATTCCGATACCATGTATTAAAATCATGCCTTGTAATTTTCTTTTTATTTTCATCTTCCATTTAATATATTTATTTATTAAAAAAATACAAAAATAAAATAAAATCAACTACACTCTTGGAATTGATAGCTCACGAGTGCCACTCTTTTTTTACTTATTACTAGAACAAAGAAAAAGAAAAAAATAAAAATAAAGAAGTCCATCTTTGGAACAAATTTTTGTTTTTTGAATTTTTTTGTCTTTATTATTCTAACAGAATATACATAGTTCATAAGACTCACAGGTAACCAAACAGTTTTACACTCATAATCAACTGACAGAATCACGGTAATCAAACAGTTTTCCACTCAAAATCAGTTAATAGATTCAGGGTAACCAAATAGTTTTTCACCCATAAGAAAATTGTTCCAAAGAAACCCATCCATATGAGTTACATCCAGAATCCAGAATTCCTAGAATGTGGTCCCATGGAAAATTCGAACCTAACGTCCCCTAAGGTTTTTCATGTGTGAGTCGCTAAAGTGATCATGGATTTAAGTTAGGAAAGAACTTCTACTCAAAATGGGTAAGATTGCATGCATTCTTTTTTTTTTATTGTATGATTAAGATATTAAAAGAAATATTGATATATTACATCAAGAGTCATCTAGAGGGAGCAGTCCCTCCACCTTCAACTTGTTAGAAAAGGCTTGATGGATGAAAATCCCGCTTTTTTTTTATCTTATGGAGAGAAATTGTAGCTTATCAACTTGGAGAAACAAGGGGACTATATTTATTGATCAATGATTTTTGGCTTTGTAGGGAAGGTTATGAGTAAGCTAAAATATATGTTCTCTAATTTCTTTGGTCTAGCTTGGCTTGGAATGAAAGATACACTATTTCTTATAATGCATTTTGCAAACTGAAGAAGGAAAGTGAGTTAGGAATCAAGAGCATTCGTGGTACAGATTTGATGGGTACTTTAAAACATATAATATATATCTGGTGAATTGGGTAGGAGATCCTTTATGTGCAATGTTTGGACCATAAAAACCTCGAGAATCATTCCATTTGGACAACTCCCCCTCTCTAAATCCCTCCAAATGCGCTCAACATCATCAGCGTATACATCATTCTTCCTTGAAATATAAAGGGACTTGTTAATCATATTGAGCCTTTGAAAAAAGGAAGAAGGTTACTCAAGAAGTCACCACGGGAGGTATTTACACGTCACACCATTAACAATCCTGAAAAGATATCATCCACTTAGAGCTCACATATTCAAGGTAGGAGATAGAAAATAAATCCATGTGAACCCTAATCTAAAACCCAGAACCCCGCCCCAGCCCACCCCAGCCCACCCCACCCCCACCAACCCCCC